>NC_090180.1:28416921-28721644 GCF_024679245.1 Pseudorasbora parva
TGAAAGGCTTCACTCCGGAGTGAATTTTGATGTGTTCGTTGAAGTGTCCTTTATGTGTGAAACTTTTCCCACATTCAGGGCAGTTGAAACAACTGTTGGCTTCTGTTCTCAGTGTAGGTTCTTGTGAGAGATTCTTTTTCAATTCTGAGCAACTAAAAGATTTTTCTCCACTTCTGAAATTGTGAGCTTCCTGATACAGATATTTCTCCTCCGTATCATTCACTTGGCTTTCTTCTTCCACTTGCACCATGTCTAAAACAAAACAGGATACAGTCAAAAATCAATTCACAAAAGGTGAAACCAAAAATAACCAAGCATAATGGCAGAAATCAACAGCCATCAAGTATCTATTTTTAACAGATCGGTGATGTGATGAATGATGCATGGCTTTACAAAATTAATGATCCTTGCAGTATCCTTCCTCATTTTATTTAACAATGTTATTTTAGTAGGTTGTGTTGTATCAAATGGTAAGGTGAAACAGTTTAACCAGTTATAAATGAGCTATAGAGATGAAATCACATACATAAACATCAGATGTTATAAGTATCTGAAAGGATTTTCAGAGAAAATAAATTCATTTTGAGGTAGAAAAAAGACATTTAACTTCTGTGCTATAATTTGATGTCATAATATTAGGTTTTTATTAGGGCTGTGTATTGCCAAGAATCTGGCGATACTATACGTATCCCGATACAGGGGTTACGATACGATATATTGCGATATTGTATCAAAAAAATAATTTTCTTAGAAAGATTAATTTAAAAGAATAAAGAACACAACCATATGCAGAAAACATGATAATTAACTGTTTAATTCATAACTATTTAATTAATACAGTATCATTTATATAACTATTTTGTGCAAGTAAAGTGAATGCAGGATTCTTTAAGTGTACAATGTTTTAAAGGTTCACAGTATAGCAGTTTTTAATTTCTAAACTATTTAGCAACAGAAAGTGCACAAATTCCTTGACTAAATGACTCTTTGTTTTATATTTAAAACTGTAAAGCTGTTTTCTTTAACGCAGTCTACTGTAAAAAGTGCCATTTCAAGTAGACTACTGAACTGCAGAGCTGGTGTATCCATATCCACATCGCTATGATCAGATGCTTTCGTTCTGCTGCCACAGCTGTCAGTTTTGGAGTGTGTTTATTTTAAGCGAGCTCTCCAATTCAATATTTCCAGAGAAATTGATTTTAACTTTGCCTATTTTGCAAACAAAATGACTTGTCCCAGTGTTCAATCAGCTTTGACATATTTAAATCTGCATATTTGTGAATTTTTATTTTAAAAATTTGTATTGAATCATTTCAAATTTGTGATATTTTTACTTTTTATAAAGGGCATTTCCCCCCTAATCTTATTAAATATAGGCAATGCTTCGGGTTTAATTTCATATTGTTAAATTTGATCAATACATTAAATTTAATTAAGACACTACAAGGGCTGTTAACAATAAAATTAAATAATTTACACTGAAAAATTACAACTGCATTAAATAATATTTTGAGATTTGTAGTTTTGAATAGACACATAAGAAATGTTGGAAAGTATGTTTAAACATGAAACTAAACCTCCAGTAGATGGCAGCAGGTGCCCGTCTTAATGAGTCAGCCATTGAGTAGTTCATTCAAAGATTCATTCAAACACTGAATCGGTCAGTAACACACTTGTTGCTGTGAGACGCGTTACGGTTCAGCTGTGTGTGAACAATTTTTGCTGCTGAAATCGAACAAAAGGACTCAATAGTGCATCTAAAATGTAAGTGACTTTAAGTGAATGTAAATCTAAGTGAATGTTCATTAATTGTTTATGAAACTGTCATATGAAAGCAGTGTCATTTTCAGTCGTGATGGTATTCAGGAAACAGCTTAAACGCTCAAGTGTTGTAATTTCTCCTCGAGAGGCTGCACGAGCGTCAACAGTGCGACCTTGTTATCGGCAGTTCATCATATTATTATCCACCACTATCGATCGCCACTTACACTAAATTAATGCACAATCATTCGTGCATTTTGGTGATTTGCTAGTTATTTTTGTTTTAATCAGGCACTTGTCCGTCGGGCAAGTAAAATTCTTTCACTTGTCCCTTCAAAAAATCCAATTGTCCCGGACCAGCGTTAATGTCGAGCCCTGCTTTAGAGACTTTATATATACTTGGTAATATCTTCAAAATACACCATTAAAATGTTCTCAATGCTAGGCACAACAAATATCAGAACAAGCTGTAACGTGTGTGTGTGTGTGTGTGTGTGTGTGTGTGTGTGTGTGTGTGTGTGTGTGTGTGTGTGTGTGTGTGTGTGTGTGTGTGTGTGTGTGTGTGTGTGTGTGCGCGTGTGAGAGAGAGATAGGCCTACGCATTCGTGCTTTCAGAGCTGTGTGCTTTTAATGATTTGGTAATTTAAATTTCACACTTTAAACATATGTTAATAAAACAAGCTGTGTTACAATAATGAATTAGCCTGGATGCCAGCCGAATTTAGCCCCGCCCACAACATTTTTAGGTCGGGCAGTTCGGTCTGGCCTCAATCCATAGAGGAGTAATTAGGCTTGTTTGAGATGCGCCTTGCCTCGCCTGAAATAAAAGCGAGACTAGGCGGCTGCAGTGAGGGGAGGAGTGAAAAAAGAGCAGGCAAGCCGGACAGTTCTCTCTTCTCGTAGTGGATCAGACACCTGCGAGATCAGTTGCGGATATCGCGGGATTCACACTCGTGCTCTGTTGCTGATAAACTGGATGTAATTTAAGTTCTGTTGCATTTATATGAAAATAAATATTATGAACAAGACACCCAAAGTTTTTGTTATTTATTTCCTTTCGAAAGGCCTGTTTATCAAGCATTTTTACTTTAATTACACACGTTTTTATATATTTTATTAATATGACAACAATCACATAACCCACAGAAAGATCGCACTGTCCGAGAGTTTGAGAATATTCACACATAATTTCTACACATAAAAACTTGATATCAGAGTTTTAAAATCAAATATTTAAAAAAACAACCTTACATCACGGTTGTTTAAACAAATAAGCATTAAGCTGTGTCGTCAGCAAGTCGTTTCCCATCATGCTTTTGCTCCGCGCAGTCGATGGAGAGCAACTGCGCTCGACTGCAGAATCCGACACATCCGCCTTTCGCTCGCGAGAGATTTTTGACATACGTCAGCATGACATCAGAGCAAGGCCAACCGCCCTCGGACACATTTCTAACCGGCATGCATGTCGTGCTGATCACCGGTGATCGGTTCCGCGCAGATTTTGCTCATCTCAAACAAGCCTATTATCTCCGAACAGAAACTGTTCGGACCAATGAAATCATCAGGGTGGGCTTTAGACGATGACAGACAGATGATCAACAGTAACGTAATCATGCATGTCATCAAAGGAGCTTGGATTATATTTGTTCGAATCCTAAACGGAGAGCTTGTTTGTATATGCTTTTTTACCTTCACTATTGCTCTCAAAAATGATTTGTTCAGAGTACTTACCCATTTTGGGTAAGTACTCTGTGTATCATTAAATTCTTTAATTTTTTTTACAACACCTGCAAAGATTGTTTATTCCAGCGCGCATGAAGACAGGGTTGCCAAGTTTTTACAACAAAATCCGCCAGCTGCTAGCCCAAAACAATAGCTTCTCGGGGGGGTTCTCGGGGAAAAAATGGTGTTTGGGGGGGGGTAAAATGTGTGTTATTTTGGCAAGGTCGCCTGCTAAAATTTGCACTCATGGGTCTATATCACATAATAGTCACTTCAACAAGCGGACATGGAAAACAATCCGCGGAAAAAAACACGGACTTGGCAACACAGTGGAGTTGAGCTCTGTTGACATTTGACAACTAGAATAATGCGTCGCTTCGTTGCTCTGATTGGTTGTAGCTCTATCCAATTGAGGTCTTTCCTGGTTCGGTTGAAACACGCCCCATAATCACAGCGCAATGGAGCAGTTTCAGACTCATATTCTGACTAGAATTAAGTATGACCACATCAGGCTAATAATGAATATGATTAGCTTAAAATGTACATGTGCACTATACTTTTTATCACAATTAAATATTACACATCTCTCGCGTTGCTCACGTGCCATCGGTTTCTCCTCTGTGTGATGTATTGTCAACCCTGGTTTAGATCATTTTAGACATGTAATTTCGCCAAAGATTATTTTTTAAAGCAACCTGAGGATTTGAATTTGTGACGATCGGTGCAGATGGATGGTTTGTTTTTAACAACGGATTTTTTTCGGTGATGATCCGTGCATCTCTATTATACCCATCTCTACTCTTGTTCTTATTTCAAGTTACCTTCCTGTCTAATATTTTTTGCTTCTTACAAAAGCCACAACACCTTCAAAAGACAGTAAAGGCTTGTCATGCCTGAGCTGAAGCTGAAACATGAAAGTTAACTTGCACAACATAAATGCAATGTTTATATTTATATTACTTAGGCATGTGCCGATATCAATTTTTCATGTTGCGATTAATTGTTTAAAGGTCCTGTTCTTCGCGATTCCATCTTTCAAACTTTAGTTCGTGTGAAATGTTGCTGTTGGAGCATAAATAATACCTGTAAAATTATACAGCTCAAAGCTAAAAGCCAAGTGAGATATTTTATTTACCATAAGTTCCCTTTCAAAGCCTACAGCGAACGGCCGGTTTGGACTACACCCCTGCACTTCCTTGCATGAATGATGTCACTAGAACCGTTTGTTGACAAACCCTCCGCCCACAAGAACATGCAAAATAGGGGGCGTTGTTGCTCTCCCACGTGGAGAAGAGCGCGCATTCAGCGCTTGCATCTCCCCGTTATGGTAAGAGGCGGGACATTTCCGGGCAAAGTGCTGCTGTCCAATCACAAAATGGGAAACGCTGGCCCAATCAGAACTCTTTAAGTTTTTCTGAAGGAGGGACTTCATAGAACAAGGAAATCATCAGGCCGTTTTTAGGACAGAGAAAACAGCGCTGTACAGATAAATTGTGTGTAAAAAATACTGTTTTTTTACACACGAAACATGAACTCATGTTATATTGCACACTGTAAACATATTCAAAGCTTTGAAAACATGCGAAGAATGGGACCTTTAAGCTTTTAAAACGGTATATGATATTTAAAAAAAGTTATTATCCGATTACTCGATTAATCTATGGAATAATCGGTAGAATACTCGATTACTAAAAGAATCAATAGCTACAGCCCTACTCAAATAACATCAAACCGTGCAAATTAATATTATTGTTATACATCAGCAGTTTAATATTCCAGCAGCTGTGAGAAAAGGCTATAAATGATCCTCCACCTGCAGCATCCTCACATGCACGATAGCCTACAAGCCAGACACTTGAAAATTGAATTCCTCCTATTTGTTTACCTTTATAAAAATTAAAACGCTTCCACTGAAATGGGGGTGTGGACCTGATATAAAAACAACTCTGAGAAAGTGCAACATATTCGTGCACATGTAAAACTACTACAAAGGACTATATTACATTAAAGTTTGAGAAAGGGCAAAAATACTGAAAACAATGGAAGCATGGACAAAAAAACACCCCAGTCTGTCCTTCTGCCATGTTTACTAAACCAACTTGCATTTGATACACCGTTTAGTGAAAACTCACCAACCTATTTGTTCTTCAGTGTCCCCATCTTTCACTCTGCATGCTTCTGGACCACTCAAATCTTCACTCTCATCTTTAATAAACTCCATCTTTACGAGAATGTGAGGCAGATCTCGGCATTTATTTCTATAGCTCTTTATACAATTATTGTTTCAAGCTTCACAGTGATAAAGAGCAAAATGACGATACATTATGCAAACTACATCAAATATGAGCTGTTACACCTGGACTGGTCCTGTTTGTTTGATAAGGAGACTTTGCCACGTTTACGGAGATGGATATTCGTGCCATTTATTGGGATTAATGCCAATTCGTACATCTACTAACGTTACACCCTAAAAGCGCGTGACGCGTTTGTTTACGTTTTCACCTCCGAGCTTCACTAAACGAATCGTGTTAACAGAACACGGATATCGCTTATTCAGATCGGAGATGCTTTACTAAAGCATTCCTCCTCCAATGTGCGAAGACCATAGTAAGGCGAAGACCTATCTTCTTCTTTATATTTTATAGAGGTTTGCAAACGAATCTCGATCTCGATGCATTTCCGCCATCTACTGGGATGGAGTGAGTACACTGAAAGAAAAAATAAAACACGTATAGATTAAATTGATATTGTATGCTCTTATAGCTTCGATACATCAACATCTCACTGTCGCGTTTGAATATGTCACCAGAATGACCCTCTGACTGACAGTGACATTTCGTATTATTTCCTGTACCTTTATTTAGCTGCTTGCGTGATTACGTCATACGGACTCTGGCGCACTCAGGCTGCTGTGAAATGTGGGCTGTGTTTATGGTTTTAGGTGTTTAAATAGTTACAAAACCTTTAAAAGTAATTAGTGTAGTTTAAAAATGTGCTTAAACAACATGACAGATATACCGTATTTAGCGTAATGTGTAGTGAACGTAGATAATCGACTTATAGCTAGGTGATTGTAATGCTTTTTTTGTAAAGTGCTGTTTTTCTCTCTTAAATGGCGCAACATTTATGAGTTATTATGGAACAGGGATTTATTTTGCAAATTTATTTCGCTACTTCATTCTATTCAAATGTTCATATAATCTCAAACGTCACAAAGTACAAGCAGTACAACACCAGATGAGATGAGTGTACTTCAAAGATGGAGTTTATTAAAGAGGAGAGAAGATATGAGTGATGTAGAAGCATGCAGAATGAAAGATGAAGATGCTAAGGAACAAAGAGGTTGGTGATCATTATTGATTTTTTATTAATGACTGGTGACATTTAACGCATTCTTAAACAGTTCACGTGAACTGTCAGATGAAATTTGTTTTAGTGAAACAAATAAATTTGTTTTAATGAAAATGCATCTAAAATCATAACAGATTAAATGCTCTTAGAACGTTTTGCTAATGTTCCCATTAAGTTATGAAAACTTTATTTTTGAATGTTCTCAGAATGTTTAAAACATCCAATTATTAAATGTTTGTTAAAAGGTTTGTTAACATGTTAAAGGAATATTACACCCCAAAATTAAAATTATTTCACCCAAAAATTAAAATGCTCTTCGGAACACAAATTAAGTTCCTTCCAATGAAATCTTTAGAGATTTCTGTCCCTCCATAGACAGATATGTGCTACCACTTTGACGCTTCAAAAAGTTAAGGGTTAGGACTATACACTGCAAAAAAAAAGAAAAAAAAAGAAGGGCTTTTCCTACTAAGCTTTTTTTACTTGCTTCCAGTCTAAATATTAAAACAAAAACCAAGATGATTTTACTACATAAGTAAAATGGCACATAAGATATTTGTTATTTTTTCTGTGGGAAATGTTCTTTGCTTAAACAAGCAAAATTATCTGCCTAGAAAAACAATCTTATTTCTTTTTGGGACAGAAACAAGAAACAGGATTTCAATCAGAAACAGGTTTTTTTCTCTTCCCATTGGCAGATAAGTTAGTTTGTTTTAAGCAAAAACTAACTTTATTTTGATTTTATTTTCCAGAAAACAAGAAAAAAATATCATATGATATTTTACTTATCTAGTATCTTGATTAATGAATTTTTAGATATTTAGACTAGAAACAAGACAAAAATACTAAATAAGAAAAGCTTTTTTTTTTTTTGCAGTCTTAAACTAATCAATAATAATTGAGCTGTTAAAAAAATTCTGAAGAGACTTAATTGCTTTAGATTAAATTTAGGCTTTTATTCAAGTATAAACATTCATCAACTTACACATCAGTTGTGGTAAATGGAAGCATAAGCATGTTCGCTTGACGTGCAAGAACCAATGAGGTTAATTAGACCTGACCAACGCATCCCTGAAATGTCTGCAGAGACCGTGTCAAATAAACCATCCCTGTAAATGCTGCATCAACACGACACCCGTCTCTGGCATTGACAACTCCAATCTTCCGAATAATCTTACGAAATATCTTTTGATCTAATATGACTTCTGACCTGTAATGTTGCCAGAATCATAATCATACACTGTTTTTTCGGCGACCAGAGGAGAACTGGCACCCCAACTGAGCCTGGTTTATCCCAAAGTTTTTTCTCCACTCTGGCCCCAGAAGTTTTGGTTCCTTGCCATTGTCGCCTTTGGCCTTTGGCTTGCTCATTTTTGGACACTAAAATTTAAACTATATTACTGATCTGCCCACATAGACACAATATGATAATTAAAATTAGCTGGATAACATCACCGTTTTTTCCAGAGCAGCCGAATCAAATTATGTTGCATTATTTTCCTGTTGATACTGTGAAGCTGCTTTGAAACAATTGACATTGTTAATCAGTAAAGGTGACTTGACTTGACTAATTCTCGTCTTACGCAGCATGTTTGAGCTTCGGCAAGAACCAATGAGGTTCATTCTCGTGTTACGCAGCACATTTGAGCTTCAGCAAGAACCAATGAGGTAAATTCTTGTGTTACGCAGTATGTCTGAGTTTTAGCAAGAACCAACGAGGTTAATTCTTGTTACGCAGCACGTTTGAGCTTTAGCAAGAACCAATGAGGTTCATTCTGGTGTTACGCAGCACGTTTGAACTTCAGCAAGAACCAATGAGGTTCATTCTGGTATTACACAGCACATTTGAGCTTCAGCAAGAACCAATGAGGTTCGTTCTCGTGTTACGCAGCACGTTTGAACTTCAGCAAGATCCAGTGAGTTTCATTCTTGTGTTACGCAGCACGTTTGAGCTTCAGCAAGAACCAATGAGGTTCATTTTCGTGTTACGAAGCACGTTTGAGCTTCAGCAAGAACCAGTGAGGTTCATTATTTTGTTACGCAGCAGGTTTGAGCTTCAGCAAGAACCAATGAGGTTCATTTTCGTGTTACGCAGCACGTTTGAGGTTCATTCTTTTGTTACGCACCACAGTTTAAGCTTCCGCAAGAACCAATGGGTTCATTCTCATGTTACGCAGCACATTTGAGCTTCAGCAAGATCCAATGAGGTTCATTCTCATGTTACGTAGCATGTTTGAGCTTCAGCAAGAACCAATGAGGTTCGTTCTTGTGTTACGCAGCATGTTTGAGCTTCAGCAAGAGGTTTGCATGCATGTCAAGCAGGTTCAGTTGAGTTTATGTTCGCTGATCAATGTTAAAATGGTATTTGCATAGCTGTCTATGGAGGGACAGAAATCTCTCAGATTTAGGTCTTTATTTGTGTTCAAAGATGAATGAAAGTCTTACGGGTTTGGAATGACATGGTGAGTAATTTCCATTTTCCATTACAGAATTTCCATTTTTGGGTGAACTATTCTTTTAAAGGAATATTGCATTCCTAATTTTGCAAAACAAATTTAAATGTTACATTTGATTGATCATTCAGAAACAATTTTAACTAAAACATTTCAGAAAAAACTTTTGTTTTTAATTTATGTTTTGTGCTAGTGTTTTGAGAAACCAATTAAAGACCAGATAACTTTTTACAAACATTCTAATAACGTTACAGGAAGAACGTTTGTTCATAACTTTGAGTTCTGAGAATGTTCCCCGCTAGCTGGTAAATTGTTAGATTGCATTATAATTTGTCATTCTTGAATTGATTTGGACAATTAAAAATGTTTTAGGCCTGATAGAAGTGAAAGAGGAGCATCAAGAACTGAATGAAGTGGAGGAGAAAGATCCGCATGAGGAACCTCATCATTTCATAAATGGGGAACAATCTTGTAGTTGGTCACAGAATGATAATAATCTTTCACAAGAAACAGCTCAGAGGACAGAAGACAAAAGCAATTTCACTTGCTCTCAGTGTGGAAAGAGTTTCACACGCAAAGGACACTTGAAGATTCACATGATAATTCACACAGGTGAGAGGCCGTACACGTGCCCTCAGTGTGGGAAGAGCTTCACATGCAAAGGAAGCCTAAAGGATCACTTCAAAATCCACTCTGGAGAGAAGCCTTTCACATGTCCTCAGTGTGGATGGAGTTTTGCACGTCAAGAAGACCTTAAGAGGCACATAAGAATTCACACTGGAGAGAAGCCGTTCACATGCTCTCAGTGCGAAAAGTGCTTCACAAGTTCAGGAGACCTTAAGAGGCACTTGCGAATTCACTCTGGTGAGAGGCCTTTTGCCTGCCCTCAGTGCGGAAAGAGTTTCACGCAAAAGGAAGGACTTAAGGAACATACCAAAATTCATTCAGGAGAGAAGCTTTTTGCATGCATGTTGTGTGGGAAGAGTTTCACACATCAAAGAAGCTTGAAAAGGCACATGAAGGTTCATTCTGGAGAGAAATTGCACCAGTGCTCTGAGTGTGGCAGGAGATTTGCAGAAGCTGGAAATCTCAAAACTCACCTGCTGTCTCACACTGGAGAAAGACCATTTAGCTGTGAGCGGTGTGATAAGAAGTTTTTTCTGGCTGTTCACTTAAAGACACACATGAGGATTCACGAAGATGAAACGCGTTATGTGTGTTCTTTTTGTGGGAAGAGTTTTTTGTGGCTTAATGGGTTTAAAGACCATCAGAAAACGCATATTGGGGAGAAACCCTACGTGTGCTTGGAATGTGGAAGTACTTTTACTAGAGCCGGTGAACTGAAAGTGCATGAGCGAATCCATACTGGAGAAAAACCTTACAAGTGTTCACATTGTGACAAGAGTTTCACAGTTTCAGGAGCTTTGAAAGTTCACGAGCGAGTGCACACTGGAGAGAAGCCGTACCTCTGCCCTTCATGCGGAAAGACTTTCAGCCGATATGGAAATCTAGGGAAACATTTAAAAAAGGCTTGCCCAAAGTTGAAAAAGTAATCAAGGTTCACATTCAAGTTTAAGCCTATTATGATTAATTGAAAAAAAAAAATTGTAGTTTTTTTTTTATTTTTTTTTAGATAATTTATTGAAATAGGACTTTTATTTTGACATTGCTGAGAACCCCAGTGCCTCAGCGCAGACACACAGGATCGCCCATTCTCTGTCTCTAAAAAAATATGTTTTAAGTAAATATTTTTTTCATATAATTTTGGTAGACTGGAGAGTTCAGCTTGCCATGTAAACAATTGGGTGGCGCACATAGTCTGTGAGCTATATGTTGCCTAACATGATAATCAGAGCCGGCCATTGCAATTCTGAAGCCCATATCCAACACAGTTACAACCCTCACCCCCCACCCCCAATGTGACTGCAATTACTTTATTATCTCTGTTATATTTAACATTGTTAACTCTTACTTTTAATAGTCTAACGCATTTTATCCATGCATTACAGTTACGAACTCTGTACTTTTAAGGGCACTGACAACAATTACCGATTCACATTAAATCAGTCGGTGCCAAATTTTAGTACCGGAAGACACATCTGGTGATGTAGACTAGTGTCTGTGACTATTAAACCGCAAAAACACTATTTAAATACAAATCCCTCATATTCTTTGTGTTTCTGTGTGAACGAATGGCGCATATGTGCAATATCATTTACCACACGCATACTGAAGCAAGTGTGACACTCGTGTCTCTAGCATCTTACTATATGAGAACATTAATGCATGAACTTCTTGTTCAGAGCCACTCTGAGAGTCACTTCAGAAGCATTTCACCATTTAATTTGGGAAAACTGTCCTTATAATCATAAACATAGAAACTTAAAAGTCTTCACAGAAGAAGGCAGAATAAAAGTTTGGTTTAACTTGACAGATAAATTACTGTTGTACAGTAGAATTTAAATATGTCTCAATGTAGTAATAATAATACTAACACTAGTGTAGCAATAATACATTATCAAAATGTTACTTTTTAATGATTCACAATTTTTCTTCCATGTTTTAAGTTTAACAGTATAACGCTCAGTTTTGCATTCTGTTGTTAAGAAGTTTAACTTCATATGATTAAAAGTTTTATGTTTTGTCTTCATTTGATTACCAGAAAATAAACAACACATCATTTGGGGGTGGGGTGGGGGTATTTGGGAGGTTGGATGGGAGAGAATTAATTATTTTTTTGTTTTTATGAAATCAATTATGTATAGCTGGTAGCACACTATTTATTTACCAATATTAAAATATAGAAAGAGCAACACACAATGGCAGACAGAGACCAAGGAGCTCTGGCATAATGTCAATAACACTTCTATAAATTACTTACAGTTTCTTTACAGTTATTGAGGTAAACATACCTAAAGTACAGAAGAATGTACCACTGGCTACCGGCACCGAATACCAGTTAAAATGTAACAGTTTAACAGTAACAGTTAAAATGTGAATGATACCCAACCCTACTCAGCAAGCACCTTGAACAGTGTAATGTCCAGCCCAGGTCATACGAGCAAAGAAATACAAATTTGAGAACAGGCATATGGATAGGGGATTTAATACAATATGAATGCTGAATCAAGAGAACATTTTTTACACTTAATGGTTTTTTTTTGATAATGGAGTGCTACAAAAGCTCTTTGTCAGATTAATCCATATCCAGCAATCTCTTATTGTCGTGTTTAGTTGACATCTGGTCAAATGTGGACAGTTTATGTTGCAGCAAATCATGTCTTAACAAGTGAGTAATTCAATTATTCAGTCAAACTATTCAGTCAAACGATTTCTCGTTCAGTTGCTCTAAAAAGCGCATTGGCTCTACTATTGAATTGTTGCGAAATAGAGCAAAAAGATTCTAGGTCTAAAATGAAGGTTACCTAACATTAACTTCTTGTTCATTGAACTGGGTAGGGTTGCACCAGTCGTTCGTAAGTTCTTTCTTAAATTTTTATGTTAAGTCCACACTAGAGGCTTAGGCCCCGATCACACAGAACGAGTTTTTCATGTTCGAAAACGCGAGGCACACTGCACTGGCTTTTTTGGTTGCCGTTTTTCCATTCAGAAGAGAGCAGTGCGCTGCATTTTTTAAAAATGTTTCTAGGCAACCCCCGAATCACCTGTACTGTCAGTCAAATCAATGTAATGGTCAAAACAACGGAAGGCCCGTCTCTCCATTCATTCGATTGGACAACAGAAAATAAACGCGATGACGTCAGTTGCTTTTCCGCTCAGTGTTGATTTTTTTTTCAATTTCATGCACTCGGAGCTCTCCTTCAAAAACGCTCTCTGCCAACCGAAATCCATTCAAAAAAAAGGCGCCTCTCGCTGCAAAACGCGTTCTGTGTGATCGGGCCCTTAGGGTGTTTTCACACTTGGGTCCTCTTTAAAAGAACCGAACTCAAGCTGTGTCTCATTTCGTTAAATTTCGAAGGCTGCGTCCTCCGGAGGACACGTCCTGTGTGGGATGCAGTATACGGAATGTCCTCAATCAGAATTAAACGAGACGTCCTTCGTAGGACACACAGGCAGGAAGTATCACGTTACTATGCCAACACGTTCAGCCTCACGCCAGTATATGAATGAAAATTATTTATAACTTAAAAATTACTATGAAATGTTTCTTGTCATGACAGCGATGTACTGTTCTAAACGTTTAAAAAGAACTAAAGCGTTGTAATCCTGTTAACCACAACTATCTGTTTGAGGTAATAGAGCTTAAAAAATAAAATAAAAGCTTGAATTTTTAACACACCTACACCTATTTTAAACAACACACCTACGCTCGCATTTATATCTGGCAGTGGTGCAGTTTTTTTCATGTAATATAAAAAAATATATATGAACGGCAACGAAAAGAATTGAGGGTTATCTCCAGCCGCGAAGGCTACACCTCATGCACACTCCGAAATCCTGTGAAAGAAGGACGCATTTGGAGTGTCCTACTCATTTTTTTAAATGAGACAGCCTTATGACGTATTCAGCCTTCAAATACGACCTCCGGAGAACGCAGCCTTCTGAAATGAGACACAGCATCAGACTCCTTTAAGTGGACCAAGAAGTGAACCAAGTAAAAAAGGACCCAGTTCTCTTTATGTTCACACTGTCCCTGTTCCTGAAAGAGGACTCAGATCCTTTTTGATCCACTTATATGGTCTCAGACCCCTTTGTGTTCAGACTGTTGCTTTTTGAATCTAGTCCAGTTCAGTGTTTGATGGCTGACCCTACGGCCTTCAACATTTGATCCCATTCGCTTACATTGTTTGTTCCTCAGTAACCATGATATTTGTTTGTAAAGATTATTATTACTTTATGACATTGCTACAAATGCTGTTAAATTAAGTAGTTTATCTTTTTACTATATATATATATATATATATATATATATATATATATATATATATATATATATATATATATATATAGCTTTATAGCTCTGGAAAAAATTAAGAGAAATACAGGTCCTTCTCAAAAAATTAGCATATTGTGATAAAGTTCATTATTTTCCATAATGTAATGATAAAGATTCAACTTTCATATATTTTAGATTCATTTCACACCAACTGAAATGTTTCAGGTCTTTTATTGTTTTAATACTGAGGATTTTGGCATACAGCTCATTAAAACCCAAAATTCTCAAAAAAAATTCATATTTCATCCGACCAATAAAAGAAAAGTGTTTTTAATACAAAAAAAGTCAACCATCAAATAATTATGTTCAGTTATGCACTCAATACTTGGTCGGGAATCCTTTTGCAGAAATGGCTGCTTCAATGCGGCGTGGCATGGAGGCAATCAGCCTGAGGCACTGCTGAGGTGTTATGGAGGCCCAGGATGCTTCGATAACGGCCTTAAGCTCATCCAGAGTGTTAGGTCTTGCGTCTCTCAACTTTCTCTTCACAATATCCCACAGATTCTCTATGGGGTTCAGGTCAGGAGAGTTGGCAGGCCAATTAGGTGGCAGGTCGTGCTGAAAAATAAAATATTCATCTTCATAAAGCTTTTCAGCAGATGGAAACATGAAGTGCTCCAAAATCTCCTGATAGCTAGCTGCGTTGACCCTGCCCTTGATAAAACACAGTGGACCAACACCAGCAGCTGGCATGGCACCCCAGACCATCACTGACTGTGGGTACTTGACACTGGACTTCAGGCATTTTGGCATTTCCTTCTCCCCAGTCTTCCTCCAGACTGTGGCACCCTGATTTCCGAATGACATGGAAAATTTGCCTTCATCCGAAAAAAGTACTTTGGACAGCTGAGCAACAGTCCAGTGCTGCTTCTCTGTAGCCCAAAAGTGGCTTGACTTGGGGAATGCGGCACCTGTAGCCCATTTCCTGCACACGCCTGTGCACGGTGGCTCTGGATGTTTCTACTCCAGACTCAGTCCAGGTCTGGAATCGGTCCTTCTCCACAGTCTTCCTCAGTGTCTGGTCACCTCTTCTGATTGTGCAGCGTTTTTTGCCACACTTTTTCCTTCCCACTGAGGTGCCTTGATACAGTACTCTGGGAACAGTCTATTCGTTCAGAAATGTCTTTCTGTGTCTTATCCTCTCGCTTGAGGGTGCCAATGATGGCCTTCTGGACAGCAGTCAGGTCGGCAGTCTTACCCATGATTGCGGTTTTGAGTAATGGACCAGGCTGGGAGTTTTTAAAAGCCTCAGGAATCTTTTGCAGGTTTTTTGAGATTATTAGCATATTGTGAAAATTTGGAATTTTGGGTTTTCATGAGCTGTGTGCCAAAATCATCAGTATTAAAACAATAAAAGACCTGAAATATTTCAGTTGGAGTGCAATGAATCTAAAATATATGAAAGTTTAATTTTTATCATTACATTATGGAAAATAATTAACTTTATCACATTATGCTATTTTTTTTTTAAAAGAACCTGTATGTGTGTGTGTGTGTGTGTGTGTGTGTGTGTGTGTGTGTGTGTGTGTGTGTGTGTGTGTGTGTGTGTATATATATATATATATACACATCCACCTTTGTAACTAACATTTATTTTGAATTGTTTTCCTTGATTCATTCAATTTTGTTGCAGAAGGCAATGATAACATCAGCATAGGCTACAAAAAATAAACAATACAATAAAATAATAAAAGAAAGATGTAAATGAAATAAATTACCTTTTCCGGGTAAAGTATGGATATGCCTATGCTTTTTTCGAGCACAAACTGATGGATGCCCCTTCTGTTGCGAGTGAAATGGGCGAAACATAGCAAAAGGCCCCTTCTGATGATCATTATAAAAGTAAGTAAACCATATAATAAATATAATAAATGTGCTTGCACGTATTTGAAGATCGGAATATCACATATTTTACAATCAAGTTAATAATGTAAAAAAATAATACATGTACAATACAGATACATCGTTCATAAAAGGATGTCACATGATATGACAAGCTTAATGGATTGCTATGGAAATGGAATGTGATGCCTTAAAAGTTCTACAAAAATGCCAGCATGTTCTTAAAGTCCCCGTGAACTGGAAGTTGCAACCAACTTAACTTCAGTGTTGTAAAAAAGAATATTGACTAGATGGTGGAATTTTATTTTATGCACCTCCTCTCCATCCCTCCATCATAGCAGACTGACGGTTGGAGGGGAGTCGTTAAGGATTTTCAACCCAAACAGTTAAAGTGACGTCATCAGAGGAGGAATGTCATTCCAGAGCAGAAGCACATTTTAAGATTTTGATAAAAGATTACCACGAAAAGAAAAAATAAATGGTGGTGTATTAACTTACACTGATTAATTGTTCTCCAAAAAACGTCTCAGGTCACGTTATGTAACTTATGTTCCCTGAGAACAGGGAACGAGACACTGCGTCCTAGAACGCTTTGGGGAACTCCTCCAGCATGACAGGTGTCTGAAGCTACTATCGAATCACGTCAATCCTATTGACCGGCGACAGCCCATGACATCATCAATGTGCGACCAGGAAGTATATAAGGGCGCCTTGCAAACATAACACAATCTTTAGTCTGAAGGGACTGTTTGGCAGGCAGGCCCTAGAGGCATGGCAACGAGACGCAGTGTCTCATTCCCTGTTCTCAGGGAACATGGGTTACATACATAACCTTAGACGTTCCCTTTCGAAAGGGAACTCAAACTGCATCCTAGAATGCATATACCGCCTTCAGCAATACCGAAGCCGCCATGCTGAGGGGAGTGCATACTTTAAGAGAATGTGGCCAGAGGGCACCCCAGCCAGTCACTATTCGGAAAAACCTTTCCAGCATGCCACCAGGGAGGCCTGACCTGGTGTCGCTTCTGCGGGACACTTCGGCCTGGCCAACCCTGTCTGTCCCTGTCGCTTTAAGCTTGACGTCGACTAGTCGCTGGCCTATAGAGGGCGCAACAGGATAAACAATTTCCTGAGACTCAGGCTCTGTTTTGAACAATTAAAAATGACAGGTAAATGCATACTTCAAGAGCTCTCCACAAGACATGTTTGATTATACCATCTGGATGCCAGACATGGGGACTCGAGTTTGAGACTCGGACTCGAGTATGACTTAAGTCGCACACACAGTGACTTCAGACTCGACTTGAGACTCATCCTCGAAAGACTTAAGACTCGACTCGGACTCGAGCTGCGGGACTCGTGAACAATGTTTATTTTTAGTGGGGTAATTAATGCACTAATAACGCGTTAACACAAATTCATTTTAACGGCACTAATTTTATTAATGCAGTGCATTTTCTGTTTGATCTGTGGCCCGTAGTTGGAGAAACTGAGATCAGGTTAGTTTTCTGAACAAGAGAAGCTCCCGAGTCTGTGTTACTCACACACTGTTCGCGTGAATCGTGGCAAAGTTCGGCGCACACACACATACCGGCAGTTCAATGGGGAAACGCGCAGCTCTTAAAGGGGCCACGCTATATTCCTACTCCAAGTATGTTGTGGTGCTGGTGCTCTCACAGGTGCGCAATATCATTATAATTCAGCGACAGACAAGGGAGTCCTTTTTCTTCAGAACCTAAATTTTTGGTCTGTACTGTATAGGCTATTAGTGCAATTATGCTAAGGCAAAATACAGATATTATCTTAAAGGTAAAGCATTCTTGGTGTTTTTGTCATGTTGCAAAAGCCTGTTTACAGTTATATAACAAAATCAAAGCTGATACGGTATGTTAATAGAGATAGGTGTCAAAATAACATATTGCATGCTTTGAATTCCTATAGCTTTGCCTGGATGGGTCGCCGTACGTGATGCAACGCTTAAGAGACTTATTATAATAAAGAGACTTGACTTGGACTCGAGCCCAAAGACTTGAGATTTGACTTGGGCTCGGGCCCAGAGACTTGAGACTTGACTTGGGCTCGGGCCCAGAGACTTGAGACTTGACTTGGACTCTAGCTCAGAGACTTGAGACTTGACTTGGACTCTAGCTCAGAGACTTGAGACTTGACTTGGACTCCAGCTTGGAGTCCAAGCTTGACTTGAAGCATCTCTGCTGGATGCTCAAAATTGATCGGGAGAATGCACGCTTATTGTACACGTAAGTTAATCATCGCGCTAAACTGCGTGCTTCATTGCAACGCACACACATAGCCTGATCACGCGGTGATCGCGCGTGCGCCTTACACAAAACCATTCAGTAGCGCATAAATGTATTGTCAACACAGTTCTGGGATTTATCAATAAAATAGCTTAGAAACTGAAAAGTTCTAGCATATATTTCTTGATAACTAAAACTCACAGCTTCACTTTTAGTAGAGAGACACTGCCAGGTAGATTTAATTCACACACAATTACTAATGCATTCATAGACATGTGATCTTTATTGTGCTACTTTATCTGTATCTTATTCAGAACGAGCAGAAGTCTGTGAGAAATATAATGACCATAAGATGACCATAAGCCTGACCTGGTGCCCTTTATCTTTGGACAGCTCGGCTTGGCCAACCCTGTCTGTTCAGGAAAACAGAGTCTCCGGACACTGCCTCAGTGAGGCATCCAGACTGAGGGTCTGAAACCTGGCAGTCCTTCTCAGACCGAATCTCAGAGATGGGTATCTCAGAGAGCAATACTCAGCGTAGCGCTTTACAACCCTTGCTAGCGAGGGGAGTCTAACTGCTCAATCCAAGGATCTACAAAGCACTTATATTTCAAAGCACTAAGGAGGCCGCACAGGCCTACAGATTGATCTAACAGGGAGGCCTCACGAGAGGCCTGCGGCCGTCTGATCAGACTCAGGCAGCTGTGTGCTCATAAAACGAACCTCAGTGAGGGGAGCACCTGAGCCTGCCTGGTGAGTGATCCCCAGCTGTAGGATAAGCTACCAAAGGTTCTAATTCCATAAAGAACTGGTAATAGAAGTGCCTAAACTTGAGAACTTCGCCTTCAAGGAGGCCCAGAGAGGCCTACTACCTGATAGCAAGTTTTCAAGGAGGCCTAAGAGGGGCCTACCACTTGATAATAATTCATGCGGACTGCCAGAGCATCCAGACTCACCTTTATGGAGGCCTAGAGAAGCCTGCCACCTCAAAGCAAGCCCTCAGGGAGGCCTGGTGAGGCCTACAAACTGATAGCCCGCATACTTTACCTTCGCCTACACGGTCAGGGTGGCTGAGAGTACCAATCTCACCAGCCATTTAAACAAACAGCAGTGTAAATGTGTAAAACACAAACTGACAGTGCATGCTCTTGGTCCCAGGCAGTAAATAATGAATTTGTATTACCTTAATACGTTTAAGCAATTCAGACAGAACAGTCCCTGAAGACGAAAAAGATGGTGTCATGTTTGCAAGGCGCCCTTATATATTTCCTGGTTGCACATTGATGATGTCATGGGCTGTTGCCGGTTAACAGGATTGACGTGATTTGATAGTAGCTCCAGACACCTGTCACGCTGGAGGCGTTCCCCGAAGCGTTCTAGGACGCAGTGCGAGTTCCCTTTCAAAAGGGAATCTGTAATGTGCTCTAACAAAGTAAGTAGGTTCAATTTGGTTTCATGAGGACTTTAAAAACAATAATAGGCTCCATCTGAAAGCTTTGGCAGTGGTTTGTTGCCCTGCTTTCCTATCAGGCAGTGACATTGCAGGCAGCATTTGTACACAAATGTACCTAATGAAATAAACTGATTTCGGACAGACTGCAGGTTAGGGCTGGGCAATATGGCCAAAATAAAGTCATATCTTTTTTTCTTTTTTTTCTTTTCTTTTCTTTTTTTTGCTGAGTGGCGGTATACTCTATACATCTCATATTTTAAACCTTTTTGTTTTGTTTTGTTTTGTATAGTTTTTTTTTTAAATAGTTTTTTTTATGTTATTTCACATTCTGTCTGAGGTTGTCCAACAGAAAATGTTAATATTGAAGGCCTGCAGGCTGTGCTATATATTATGTGCAAAAAAGGGTTAAAGTGACATTACATTCTAACATTGTAACAACATTAAAATTGTGCCAATAAATCTTCGACTAGCTGCTTTTTCCACCGTTGGGCCTAACCATTCACTTTACAACTGTTTACTGTGCTTAACCGTTCCATTCCGTGCGGAAACGACCAAGCCGTTAAAATAGCAATTTTCTCACAATTTACAAATATTTGGAAACATTTGGGATATTGTAAGAACTCAACTGAACAAAATAAATTACACTGGCCTGGTGGTTTTCGGATATTTTACTGCAAAAATCATACATAGTGCACTTTAACTAAAGCAAAGGCAATGGAAAATTACTGCTTCACAAAGTCCTGTGATTCTGAAAACCTTGAGATGGAGGCATTCCCTTATACCACTAACTTATTTGTGATAGCTTATGAAGGTAAAAGTAAGTCAAAACTCGAGAGTATGTAAATGCGAATTTGAGAACGTGTACATTCGTACTTGTACACTAAAATTTGACAGATCAAAATGTGAAAACCTGTCAATTAAAAATTTGAAGTTAAATGTTGTTTTGCACTCACTGACAATAGTCACAAACCTGTATTCTGCATTTTAAGCTGCAGACAAGTAGTCGCAAATGTGTAAAATGTGATTCACAAAAATAACCTTAGTAACCTAGTACATATTTTCACTTATTCTTACACTCACGTTCAACCTCAATTACGCACTTGCGAGTTCAAATTCAGAACACAGGTTTGTGACTTTTGTCAGCGTATGCAAAACTCAACATTTAACTTCAGATTTTTATTTGACAGGTTATTAGATTGGAGCTGTGAGTGTAAATTTTAGCTTTCACATCTATCCACATCTACATGCTCTTGAGTTTTGCTACTTTTTTACTTTCATAATAACTGACCCTAACAGTAAACACACTGGTGTTCAGGAGATACAGCCTTTTCTATTAGTGGGCGGCTGGCAAGGAGAAGCACATTACCAATCTCCTCACATATGAGGACATCTCTGTGGAAATCACAAAAATTCTATTCAGTTTATAAGCTGTCAGATCTGACTAAACATTCATCAAATTGTGTTTGAGCACAGGAGTTAATGGGGAATTGTGAAGCTTGACTCTGCTTCTTTAGACAAGACGGTCCTGTCCCTGAATTGTCACTAAAGTCCTCGATATGCATATCAATGAATCTCTTGCATCAGATGGGTATTAGCATACTGTGGCAATCAAGAGCATTGTTCCATGATCAGTTCACATGTATAATGTTAAAGGGATTACTGTTGAAACTGTATTGCTCCGCCCTGCTATCACTTAGTCAAATGGGAAGAATTAAAATGATTTCTATCGTCCATCCACTCAATGGTGCAGATTCTGTAATGGAATGGTCTGCGTATGTAGTGTAAAATGTTAACTTTTCTAAATGAAACACATGCAGCCAATGTATATTATTACTCAGTTTTAATAACTCAACAGTATTTCTATAGTACCTTTATTGGTCCAAATCATGTTTTTGTTTAATTTGCACCCCTTGAATCCCACTGAGGGTGGTCCCTGAACCACATAAAGGAGACAAAAAATATCAGCCCATTCCACCACTAATTTCCATACTTTTTCTTGTAACATTATCAAATGAGTAAATATGTTAATATCTCACATTTTGGTAGGCACAAGCTGACACACACACAGAAAAATAGGGTGTCAAAATTGCACCTTTTGGGGTACAACAGCTTGTCGCTGGGGCAGTACCCTTAAAAAAACGTTGTACCATTTTTACCACAAAAAGGTTCATAGTAGTACCTTAAGGTACGCATTTGTACTCAAAGGTACTAATATGCACTTTTTAGGAGTAAAAAAGGTACAAAGTTGTCCTTTTAAGGGTACTGCCCCAGCGACAAGCTGTTGTACCCCTAAAGGTGCAATTTTGACACCCTATTTTTCTGTGTGCACTATATTGCCGTTCAAATAAATTCCATGGCTGCATATGTATAAAATCAAGCACCTAGCTGCTTCTGCAATTTTTGTGAAAGAATGATTCGCTTTCAGGAGCTTAGTGAATTCAAGCATATACTGTGATAGGTTTCCACCAGTGCAGTAACTCCATTCGTAAAATAATACTAATAAATATTCTATATAAACGGTCAACTGTTAGTGGTATTTAATAAAGTGGAATAAATTGCACTGTAAAAAATAAAAATAAAAAATTGTTGGTTTAACTTAAAAAATAAGTAACCTGCTTGCCTTAAAATTTTGAGATTATTGAAATTAAAAATTTGAGTTGATACAATGAAGGAAATTTGTTTAATGAATAGAAACTCAAAATATTATTGTATCTGATAAATCATGAAAATAGCACTATTTGACATGTTTCACTGCGTCTTTAGAAATAAAACACACACAATTACCCAATATGCTTACAAAATCTTTTAATAATATTTTAATAAAGGTTGTCGAATCTCAAAAAAATGTCATTGTATTAACTAAAAATTTAATTTCAATGAACTCAAAATTTTAAGGCAACCAGGTTAAATATTTTTTTACAGTGTGGTAACAACGGCTTTTTATAAAACTTTTGGCAATATTTGTATACTACAGGCAATCCAATGTATGTAACATACAAAAAGGAGCTCCATTTATGCCACTAGAAATCTATTGGTTAAAAACAAGGGGGGTTACATAGATAACCTGTATTAGATAATATAAAGTTAAAAATTAAATATATAATTGTTTTTTTATTTATAGTCTAAAGGTTATAGAGGAATGAGACATGAAACCCAAAAGCAAGTATTTTTGACTTTCTGTTTCCATGATCCTGGAGTCAATGTTTTTTTGTGTGTGTGTGGTAAATATCTGAAATAAGGTATATGGTGAACACAAGCTCAAGATATTTTCTCGTTATTTTCTACCAAATAAAATGCATTAGTAATACCCCATTCATTATTTCTTTAAAGCAGTGTCTTGAAAAAAAAAATCCCATCAAATAATTAAAAAAAATCTAAATTAATATAAAACATTATAGAAATTAAAAGAATAAAATAAATAAACAAACATGTTTTAAAATTTGGATATTCCTACAATTTCAAATAATTTAATGTAATTCTTTTTTCTTTTTTTTCAAAAAAAAAGTGAAACAATATTTAATTCCAGTTCACTAAAGGGGTGATTTGTCCAATGTTTTAATTTAAAATATATTATTTACTTACACTTCCAACAAGTCTAAGAAATATATCCTCAATTTTTTATCCATAAACAAACGTTTTACAGCTCACTTCTTACTCTCTCACTTTTTTTTTATTGAGGTAGATTCTCTTCACAAAATTAGAGATTCTTGAAACAATATGATAATTTCTGTCATTATTCAATTGCTAAAGCCCTTCTCCTGCTATTTTGTTATTATTTATCATTACCTGTTATTATATATTAAATCTAATACATTTTCATTCATATTCTTAAATTATTTGTTTATTTTGTTTATATTTATTTAGCCTCTTTTATTTGTTACAAGTAATATATATATATATATATATATATATATATATATATATATATATATATATATATATATATATATATATATATATATATATATATATATATATATATATATATATATATATATATAATGGAAACAAAAATGACATAAAATCCAGTGCTTACAAAGCATAAGATCATCAGGTTTTATTTTATTTTAGTTTGTTCCATCAATTTAGTACCAATTTAGTGATAGAACTACCAAATTGTCATTCTGGATAGGCTACTAAAAGCACATTGAATGTACACATTTCTATCATCCGCTTCAGTTTTCTATTAATAAAGATTTCTAAATCTTTCTAAAATAATCTAATTAACTACAGTAAAGAAGAAAAAACAGATGCAAAACAGTTTATTTTTCTAGTGCACAAAATTAACAGGTATATTAAATGTTAAGCTTAAATATTTCCAAAACATATGGCACTTAGCAGGATAAATTCTGTGAAATATATATATATATATTTTTTGGCAATTTCATGCTTTGACCCAAAACATATCATCAAATAAGACCAAAAGAATCTTGCTGCAAAATAAATATAAGCCAAAAATTACATTTCTATATGTAAATTAAAAAAAAAAATCACAAGTGCCACACCAAAATCTCTGAGAGCTCCAAAATAAATGTAAAGATGTAGTTTCAGGTTTCTATAAACAGAAAGAATAGAGGGTATTCATATCATCCTTAAGTGTTGTAAGAGAGCACTGTGTATCTCGGTTAAAACCCTATGAATGAACTTAAAAGTAATTTCTCTCATTTTGTTTGTTATCAGGGATTTGCGAGGCAAACAGGCAAATGTCGAGTTGGTTGGCCTACCTCATTGGCTTACGTCATTGCTTCACACTCCAGGTCAGTAGGCGGCGACAAAGGAGAAGAAGTCAGCCGTCACTGAAACTCAAGAAGAAGAAACAGCGTTTCCATCTTGTTACACTGTTATCTTCAGTGTTGCGCTCAACAACAGCACGCTTTATAGTAGAAAACAGAAGATATTGTGTAAAATATATATACCACATCTGAAATTTAATATTCTCATAAGGACGCTTGTATCCAGTGGCTAACGTTAGTTAGAATAACGTTATGCGAATCGGATCAAAAATATCGCGCATATTCCTGTTAATTTGAACGTGATCGGAACAGGCCCAAATAACTCAAATGTTATCTTCGTCAATTGTAAAGATGGACTTTATAAAAGAGGAGAGTGAAGAAATGACAATTCCAGAGCTACGGACAGTGAAAATTGAACAAACAGAAGAAGAAAGAGGTTTGATTCTTTATTATTTTGTACGCTCGGTAATCTGCCCGTTTTAGTGACTATCACTGAAATAGTTAGATGGCATAGATTGACATGTAGAGGGAAAATGCGTGGCATGCATGACTATAGTTTTGTATGCAAATGTGGCAGGTTTGATGGCAATATGCTAGAAGAATGACAACATCGATTGGGGAAGTACAATGTGTCTCGAGCAGCATATTCCAAGTGTTCTGGAGTGAAGGCATTAGTGTTTGGCGAAAAACGGTGTAATCTTAAAAAACAACACAAAAAAATCTAGTCTGTGCGTGTTCTTGGGTGCAGCAGTTCGCGGACACGCGCTAAGGAAAAGCACCACGCGCACCAATTTTTTGGGGGGAAAACAAATACGACGTCTAAACCCCGCAAGCAAACAAATGCACGTAGCCTACTTGTATGTCATGTACCCAGATTTCACAAATAAAGCATAAGCAAGTCTCAGACTAAAATGCATGTCTGAGCTGATTTAAATGAAAGCAACTAACACAGATATCTTACGTCAGTGCCATTGTTTTGTCTCAAGACGCACACCAGTAATGCACATTTATAAAAGATATTCCTAACTGAACTAAGGTCGAGCTAATCGCCCTGTCTGTGAAACCGTGCTGTAGGATATATATATATATATATATATATATATATATATATATATATATATATATATATATATATATATATATATATATATATATATATATATATATATATATATACGTAGAACTAAAGCTAAAGGCACACCTAAGAAAAATGTGCTTTTCACAACTCCCAACTCCCTCCCGACGTGCAGTGTGAAAGGGGCTATAGTGGTCAAAGGAGAATTGCCTACCCCACCCCCTAACCACCCTAGAAGAAGTTTTTTTTTCTTCTTATGGAATTTGTGTTCCTTCACATAGAGAAAAGGGGTGTCAAAATTGTACTTTTAAGGGTACAACAGCTTGTCACTGGGGCAGTTCCCTTAAAATTGACATCATTGTACCTTTTTTTTTACATCTAAAAGGTGCCTTGGAGTACAAATGTGTACCTTAAAGAGCATATTGCAGGTTACAGACCCCAGTGATTCATTGTGTAGAAAAATAATGTACTTATAAGTACGCTACCGAGGCTTTCTGGAGTTGCTTTGTGAGAGAATTTTACTTCAGCATCTAAAATGTCTAAAACAGAAGGGAGGTAATTGGAGGGCGTGCTGTCAATTTCAGCGATGGACAGAATGACAGTTTGGATGCTGACAAAATTATAAATGTTTAATTATACTCATATGGCAGACCACAACCATATAATTATGACACACAATTAGAGATAGGCCAAGATTAGACAGAACAACTAGGAGACAAATTGAGTTATTGTGTGAAGAGAACCAGTGGAGAAAAGACCAGGTGTCTCTGACAGCAGGTGGCTTATAGATATATACATGTTAGCTAATGACATGAACACTGTGCTCAGATCACAATACTGTACAGATTGTTATCATATTAGGCAATAGCAAAGCTGTTATTGGCAATCTAGGAGTAGCCTATTGATACTTACCAATAACAGAAACTAATAAGCTTTGACCATCAGGCATTTAAGTCGCAATCGTTAATATCTGTACACACTAAACCTTACGTGAAACAATGTTAACGGTTTCTCATCATGATTGATTTGTTAGTTAGTAATTTTTAAAAAAAGCAAGACATGCAGTGCACAGTAATCTTCTAGTTGCATCTCTGATGGATCCATCACTGTCACATCTCCTGCCGGTGGCCAAACAAGACAGTATATCGTTATTGTGTTTCATGTTATCCGTTTTTCATTTATCCTGTGTTATGAGTACATTTTGTGCCGATTCACAGAGAGTGAGAGGATGTGTATGACAGTATGAGGGCTCCAGAGTGCGAATAAATTGTGACCTTTTTTTCCTGCTGGTGCGACTGAATTTGGTTAAAGGACGCACTGGTGCGACCACCACGGTGCCCGACTGATAAGAGCTGCCATTACATATGAGTAATGGCGAATGAAAGCGGAACGGAACCACGCTACTCGTTTGAGCTGCGCTGCACGGACCGTTTATCAGCTCGGAGTTAAAGGTGCACTATGTAGTATTTTTTTCAGTAAAATATCCAAAAAAACACTAGGCCAGTATTATATATTTTGTTCAGTTGAGTACTTACAATATCCCAAATGTTTCCAACTATTTGTAAATTGTGAGAGAATTGCTATTTTATCCAAGGACCCGGGGCGTTTCAGCATTGCTTTTGAGGGAGTCGCCTGTCAATTGCGTCTTATCCTCATTACCCTCGATTTTATTCTGCAGAAGCGCTTACCTAGCAGTGTGAACAAGTCACAGCAGCGCTGAGCGAACGCACAGAGGAATGTCATAACATAATTTTAAACACACTTAAATGTATCTAATATGATAAACAGAGCTGATAAACCTTATACTCATGAAAAGCGCAAATAGTGCGCGCGCCCGGTGACTGCGGCCCCTCCCGTCCCGTCATAATAAAAGTCCCAGTGCTCGCGAGCCGTGTGTTTGTATAACAATCGCTCAGTGCTCAGCTCCACAACACTCGGTCCTGCTCTGCTTTACACTACAGTAACGTAAATAACCGCATCTATGAACATGATTTCTGCCCGAGTCCTGTTTTCCACCGGCTGTGAGGTGAAGAAAGTTGCATAGTGCACCTTTAACAGCGCAGCACAAGCTTCAAGAGACAGAGCTTATTCAGGCCATGCCCACTCCCCGGGGGTAAAACAATCCAACACTCTCCATTAACTTTGCATTGCGTGAAGCGGTCGCCTCGTCTTATTTAACAAGAAACAGAACAATGTCTAAAAGCTGATACGTTACAAGGTGTACAGCAAACAAGCTAAAAAAAAACACATAACAAAGTTTTGATAATCTGTCAATCCCAAAAAACGAGCGTTTAAGGTGACAAAAGTGCATACAGGAAATAAGACGTGAAGCTTCAGCAGGAAAAATGGGTTAATTTTGGGATCCTGACACTCATGTCTCAGTATGCCTAAGTGTGCAGTAAACATGTTGTCAAATATCCAAATGTCAGTTTTATATATTATATTTCCTGTCGCTGATTACTTTCCCCTCCAGTGGTGTAAGTTCTCAGTGTAATATAACAATTCGCGCTCCGACTCAAGTGCCTGTATCCACTTTTGTGGCCTTAAACTTTCGTTTTTTTTTGGGTCGACAGCTTATAAAAACTTCTGGGTTTTTGGTTCTGGATTTTTTAGTTTGTTAACCTGCTAGTTATAACCTGCTTGTGATTTTTTTTTTTAAACTGTGTCTTAAAAACGGTGGTTGCTAACAAGTTGCTAAGAGGGACTACATCCAAATTCTGTAATATTAAAGGTGAACTATGTAGTATTTTTGCAGTAAAATATCCAAAAACCACTAGGCCGGTGTTATATATTTTGTTCAGTTGAGTACCTACAATATCCCAGAAGTTTCCAACTATTTGTAAATTGTGAGAAAATTGCTATTTTAACTAAGGACAGGGACGTTTCAGCATTGCATTTGAGGGAGTCGCCTGTCAATTGCGTCATATCTGCGTTACCCTCGGTTTCGGTTTTTATTTGGCAGGAGCGCTTTACTCTTAGCAGTGTGAACAAGTGAACGCACGGAGTAACGTCATAACATCGTTTTGAACACACTTAAATGTATCTAATATGATAAACAGAGCTACATTACCTCAAAATCATAACCGGAAGAGCGGATCTGTGCAGGCGCCTGGCCAATGTCTCCCGTCCCTTCATAATAAAAGTCCCGGTATTTGCGAGGCGGGTATTTGTTTAACAATCGCTCCAGCAGCTGTGCTCAGGTCCATAACACTCGGTCCTGCTCTGCTTTAGACTACAGTAACGTTAATAACCGCATGCATGAACGTGATTTCTGCCCGAGTCCTATTTTCCACCGGCTGTGATGAGAAGACCACATCTCCCAAGATGCTGCGCTCACACTTTGCGTCATCAAACTACAATTTGTTTTGAATAGGCGCCCTCTAGTGGACGGAAAGCTCCATAGTGCACCTTTAAGGTAACCGATTATTAGGCCTGTCGTGATAGTCGATAAATCAATTAATCGCACGATTAAAAAAATTGAGCTCGATAATTTTTCCGGCCGCGAAAATTGCCATTTTTCATGCTTTTTTGTTTTCCTCGTCTCTCTCGTTGACTTTGCACGCCTCGTCCGTTTGGGGAGGTGTTTATAATCGACGCGCAGACCGGGTGAGCAAGAGACAGCAATACACATTCTCCTTTTTTTGCCAAATAAATGAAAAGCATGTCATCAATGTCTTCTCTCTACTGTATCAAAATATAACTTTCCTCAGAGATGGCCAAGTTCAGTTTGTACATGATTAGGATATAACTTTTTTTTTTTTTTTTAACTGTATCCTAAATTGTGGATAATTATTATATCATATGCTGAAGTATTTCTGGATTAAAAGAAAAACCGTGGGTTTTGTGAACCGTGCCGCCCCTAATATGCACCTAAAACACAATCATCCGTTGCAGTTTTCATCCATTTTATTTATTGTTTTTGGTACTTATTTAAATGCATTTTTTTAAACAGACTGAGAGTCCATGCTTTTATTGTTTTTGGTTTGTTTATGGTTATTTAAAATGTTTTCTATTTTTAGTGTTAAATATTCTTTAGAAATTAAAGTTTACTGATCTTTGAAAAGGTGTACCTGCATTTTTATGCCATTCCCATTATTTTAGATGAAAATGGTCTCAAAACGACAATATTATCGTTTATCGCAATAATTTCTTGGCCAATTTATCGTCCAGCAAAATTTGTTATCGTGACAGGCATACCGATTATCAGTTCTTTATTTCTGTGGCGAGACTGTAGTGTTTTGTTTTATCCTGAGATGGAACCACAAGTCGTCGCATGAAAGCTGCACTGTCCAGATTTAAAGTGGTTCTCTCCTCGATCTATGATCAATCGTCTAAGAAAAAAGACATAAGATTGGAAATTGATACTGCTATAGCTTACGTCGTTAGTGCTTCTGAGATGGTAAAAGCACAGTTTTTTTCTGCCGAATTAGCAAATGGAATGCAAACATACAATCAAACATAATACAGTGAAAGATAATCTTTAAAGTCTATTTGAGGCACGATGATCAGGCATAATAGCCTAATCTTAATCACAAAGAAAATATATTAAGGTTTATATAAACTAACAAAATAATAAACTAGTAAATAAAACTAACAAAACATCAAACAAATCTCAGAGAGACACGCATAAACACAATTAGTTTCTAACATTTTGGGGAAAAACGGATGGGCAATATTTTTCATGAAAAAGTGGATGTGTTCATACACAGCGCAGATCATATTGAGCGAGCGTGTTTTTTAAAGTTTAAGGAAGCTTGATGATGATGATGTAAATCCCCGACCACGGTGTGTTGTAGTCTGTTTATAGCCTACCGTTAGCATTTTATATCTGATGGCTTTATTTAGGCTTCAAGATGTATACATTTTGGATTCACTTGTAAAGATTGTCTTGATAGACAAAACGTGTAAGGGTCATAATTCTTTGTTAAACACAGATCTTATTGTCCAAAAGTCTATGGGGAAAATGCATAGGCTATGCAAATGCATTGAGGGAACCCATGCGCCGCTAACTTCTGGGTTGGCCTACAAAGTGACGTCATGACTTCGGCACTCTATACACGCCAATCTCGTGACACTGATACACAGCGCTGGGAGATCCAGTGAGAAAGCGATTGAATTTACATTTATAAACCATAGATATCAGATCAAATAGAGCTGACATGGAGACCAGGAAGAACATTTTGTAACATTAGGGGCTTCAGTCCACAAATCATAAACATTTACCATGGATTATTGTTAATGTAGTAACACCCCATGGTATTGTGGAAGAAAAAGTCTAAAGGCTTTTTTTTTTACATGTACATTATTCATCTCAAGGTTCATACAACCTTTTGGGAGTAAAATTCTAGCATTTTTTCAATCATTTCACACTTTTTCCAGCACTTCAAATCTATACATTTTATCCCATTTTAATATTATTTTTTACCACTTTATGACAAAAAAAAGCACTTATTTAAAAAAAAAAAAGTATGCGTATCAATTCAAACTAAGTGCTTCTGTTAAATTTCCGATAAACAAACATGTACTACTATTAGTAACTGCACTTATTAACAAAGCAATAGTAATTTTATGATTAAATTAACTTTGATACATTTTCCTCCAGTGCCTCCAAATATAGTGCTGGCACCACCATCTGTAGAACTTCATGGCGCTGGTGCCACTGCTTTCAAATGTTAGTCTGGAGCTCAGAGTATGTATACAAGTGAACTTTAATGTACATACATGACATGAATAAAATATTTACATTACCAGCATAATTCCAAACTTGATTAAATTATCAGAGAATTTTCATATTGAAGTTAACTAATCCTTTAAGGTACAACTGTTCACTACCGTCTCTGCCTACTGTCTATTTCTTATTATTAAAAAAAATCTTAAAAAACACAACAACAACATTGATGCTCATCAGAATGTTGCCGGCTGGGCCGGATTTACCACAAGTTTTCAAAGTCGCAATGATCAAACACTGTTTTCATGTTAATGACATTTTAAATGATAATTCTAACTGTCAGTACATTTTATCATGGTTTATCATGAAACTGGTACTCGTCCCATCCCTAGCCTGCACTGACAGCATTATATTAGAATCGAACTGAGCTGGATAATGACGTCACTGTTTTCTCCAGAGCTGCTTTATAGATCAATTAACTAAATGAATTACTAGTGATTTTTACAACCAAAATTAATCCACACTGAACTGACACTATTTTCTCTGAGAGCTTCCCTGCAGCAAAAAACTAAATTAGTTTGAATTTGATGGAGCAACAGATTTAGTTTTAACTGTTTTTTATAAATGTATGAGATGGCGAGGGGTACCTTTTACCTCACAGGCACACGGTAAAACCAGCACGGGGCAAATGGCTCACAGGTTTGACACAATTTTAATATTTGTTCAAAGCAATGACTTTAGCAAAGTTTGTACTATTCAAATTTATTTTGATAAAATAAATCAATTGTGTTTAATAAATAAATAAATATAATGTTAATGTAAAATATATTTTAAAAATACAGAAACAATTCTGAAAGCATTGAATGAGATCCCATTTAATATAGATTTGCAGTATAAACAAAACATAATATTTTATTATACTATGATTAATATTAGAGCCCAACTGGGTTTTTGGGGGTTGATATTAATATTGGGGAGTATAAATATCTTCTAAAAAAATACTTTATAGTACTTAACACCCATTTGTGTTTCCAAACTTTTGACTGGTACATAATATAGAATACAGTTTTACATAAACAGAATATAACAGAACAAACACATTTTTTTGCAATGCTCACTCAAATGTGGTGATCAAACACTTAATGATGTGACAAAGATATGTAATGGAGGCAGGGTATTTAACAATAAACTTTATTATTCAAAATGAGTCTAACATCAGTCCACTGGACAGTAAACTTTACTTCACTAATTAGAAATAACTTTAAAAGATAAATACAAAATCTAAGATAAGATAAGGTAATCTATAATCAAAATCTGAAAAGTAACTTCCGGTCTGGAATGGCATTCCCTTTCTGATGACGGCAGTTCTGACAGCTTGGGTTTGAATATCCTTAACCTTCCAACCGTTAGTCTGATATGAGGGAGAGATGGATTAGAGGAATGCTGAAATAAAACCCTGCACTCTATTCAACATTCCGTTTTACCTCGAAATACGTCACAGCACTGAAATAAAATCAGTTGCAACTTCCGGTTCACTGGGACTTTAAAGTTGAAATGAAGCAGTCACTCAAGTTTTTATTATTTAGAAAATTGATTTCCACTTTAATAAAAAAAATATATATATGACACACGATTAATCTAACCATTTTAAAGAAAAAAGGGCGTTGCCATCTTGCAATACCAGTGTGTGACATCATGGTGAGGGTTTGCTCCATTGGATAGTGAAATACTATAAGCATTTCTTTACTTTTTAACACGTTTTCTTGGACATTGCTCTTATTTAATTTCTATTGACAAGTTGTCATTTTGTGATTTTTAACTTTTTCTTATGTTTACATTAGACCTAGAGGAAGTGAAAGAGGAAAGTGAAGAAGCGAATGTGGACAAGAAACATCAGCATGAGGAACTTCAGGGACTCCTACCTGCCAATATGGTTTTAAGTTGTTCAGAGGCTGGGAGGAGGTTTGGGCACAAAAGAGCTCATAGAAGTGGATTTTTCTTCACCTGCCTTGAATGTAAAAGGAATTTTGAGTCTAAAGAACACCTAATGGATCACTTTAGAACTCACTCTGGAGAAAGTTGCTCAGAGACCACGACAAACGTGTTTCCAATGCGAGCTGGAGCTCAAAAAACAGTCAATTTACCCTTCACCTGCCATCAGTGTCAGAAGAGTTTTGTGTGTAAGGAACACCTGATGGAGCACTATCGACTTCACACTGTGGAGAAACCTTTTCCATGTGATCAGTGTGGGAAGAGTTTCATTCATAAGCAAAGCCTTAAGAATCACTTAAGAGTTCACACTGGCTTGAGGCCTCACGTTTGCCACCTGTGTGGGAAGAGTTACATACATAAAGATAATCTTACCGATCACATGAGAATTCACACTGGAGAGAAGCCTTTTGCATGTGATCAGTGTGGAAAGTGTTTCACACATAAAGGAAGCCTTCTGCATCACATGAAAATTCACACTGGACTGAAGCCTTTCACTTGCCGTCAGTGTGGAAGGCATTTCACACACAAAGGAAACCTGAAGATTCATATAAGACTTCACACCGGAGAGAGACCTTTCACATGCCCTCAATGCGGGAAGAGTTTCATCTATCACGGAAACCTAGTAGGTCACATGAAAAAGCATTCAGGAGAGAAATTATACCACTGCTCTCAGTGCGGAAAGAGTTTCGTTGAGGCTCGGCATCTTCAGAAGCATGAGAAGACTCATGAAACCGTCAGGCCCTTTGTGTGTTCTGAGTGTGGCAGAGGTTTTCTGTGGCACCACAATTTCAAAGAGCACCAGAAAATCCACACCGGCGAGAAACCTCATGTGTGCTTTGACTGCGGGAAAGCTTTTACGAGAATCATATACTTGAAAAGGCACCAAAGAATTCATACTGGCGAGAAGCCTTACAAGTGCGAACGTTGTGGACTGTGTTTCACAGTTTCTGATTCTCTGAAAGCCCATGAGCGAGTGCACACTGGAGAGAAGCCATACAAGTGCCCATTGTGTGAGAAGTGTTTCAGCCGATTAAGTACTCTGCTGACTCATAAGAAAAAGCATTGTCCAATGTTGACGAAGTAAAAGTTTCCTTGCAGGGATGCTTTTTTAAGTTAATTTTAGAGAGTGGTAGTACAATATCTACATTAATAGCCTTAACAATTATAATTACACAGTTTATCATATTTGTTGTAAGGTGATGCATGGAAAGAATGATGTTGGGAGCTTTAATAGTAGGTTTCCGAAAAACTGGGAAGGTTCTTACAAATGTGATAATTTAGCAAACACGGATGTTTAGCAGATTGTACAGAGTGCTGTCGATGGGAACTTTGGCTGTCAAACTCCAAACAAGAACCAAAAAATCACCATGAAAAGGTAGTCCAGTGTTAAGGAGTATGGTCATTATTTGCTGTAAATTTTCTTCTTTGCTGTAGCTCTCAATCTCTCAAGTAATCACTGTCCTTTGGAGCATAGCATGTCACGCCAGGTTTGGCCTCAGAGATGTCAAATGTCATTGGTTCTCGCATGTCTCGTAATTAATGGCACAGCTGGTGTGTTTTTTTAAATGCAATGGATCAACTATTTCTTAAATCATCTTGCTGTGTTGAAAATCATGTAGCTAATTTGGTGTTCCCAGTCAAAAATGACTTGGAAATTTGCTTGTTACATTAAAAAAAAATTGATTGGTCGTAGGCCTTGTTGATCTGTGCACATGCAATGATGATCAAAAACTGATGTGCATAAGCTCAGATCACTGAGGCCTATGTCAGATCCAAAAACAAATATGAAACCTGTACTAATTGGGGGATAAAAAAAGTTGATAAAAAGATTGATTTCAATATTAGGTGATAATATTGACAAGATATTTATAAACAATTTTTTGTAGGTAGGTCATTTTTTTAACCAGGAACACAAGTGTCACCAGGTGATGGAGGGAGGGAAAAAGAGGAAAAAATACAAACAATTTTGGCCAAGTTGTTATACCCTGTGTGAGCAAAGTCACTAATTTAGCCCAATGCGATTAACATTAGCATTTGTGGGGAAGAAAATAGAATATTCTCTGGTTCAAAATAAACAACATATTACTAATAAAATAAGGTTATTTTGGGCATACCGGGGGGTATTTCAGAAAGCAAGGTCAACTTACAGTCACAAATATCTTGCACTCCAGGTTGATTAACCTAAACGTTGCTTTCTCAAGGTATGCTGGTATGGGTATGTTCCCGTTTAACTTACAAGACATTCTCAAAAGGGCAATGATTCACCATGGAAACGGACACTAAGAAAAAGTGCGCCATACTACTTCCTCCTATTTAATATAATAAAGTGCATTTCGCCACCAATTTGGCAATATTTTTTTCAATCTTGCATTATGTAATATTGTATGTTACATAACTGTAACTTGTAATATTGTGCTATCTGTCATGGCCACTAGAGCTTCATCAATACTTCATCAGCATGCACTGAACATCTCTGAGTCAAACTAACCCTGAAACAAGTTTTTCTGGAGCAGGTACAACTAAAACTGTACAGAGAGTGATTTCCTATGGCTACATGCATACCCTAAAAGTTACCTCCGTCTTTGGAACCGAAAGTTAAGGTCACCTACTTACCAGCTTTCTGGAATACCCCCTAGTGTTTAAACTGTTGGACTACAAAACTCAGTCAAGCTCATGTGTGTGTGAAGGTTTATGGTTGAATCTGGTGCATTAATTGCATTATTTAGTTGTTTTATAACCAAGGCCACAAATATGTAGTGTGCAAACTGTACAAAATGAGATTAACAAAAATAAAAAAAGAGCAAAATCTTGTGTGTGTTTGTAGTATTCATGAAACAGGAACGGTGTGTGTGTGTGTGAAAGGTATATAGGTTTTTTTGTGTATATGTTTTTGATAAACCAACTACGCAATTTTTTTTATTATTGTACCATATGTAAGGTAATTAAGGAAGCACAAGAAATACATATAGGATGACAAGTGTGATCCAGTTGGGGAACAATAATCTGAGGAAGAAAAAGAAATTGCCTTATGTATTTCACAGGGCAAATCACGAGTCCCACCGCAGACAAGGCTGAAATCACTTATAGTCTACATAGAATGCTGATTGTGAATGAAAATAAATCTTGTCAAATGGATTCATTCGTTTGTGAACTGATATTTCACTAGAAAACTGCATAAAATATATACATTATTTTCATGATCTATGAACGTATATATTTAATAGGCTTTTAACACTTATTTTAATTTTCATTGAATGGGATAATTTATTTACTTACCCATATGAAGCTACTATACAAATGAGATATATAGGTTTATATTATAATATTTATTATAATAATGTTTAGAACCAGGTACGTACAAACTTGATCCCCAAAAGTTGGGACACTATACTAAATTGTGAATAAAAAAATACAATAATTTACAAATCTCATAAACTTATATTTTATTCACGACAATATAGATAACGCATCAAATGTTGAAAGTGACACATTTTGAAATGCGATGCCAAATATTGGCTCATTTTGGATTTCATGAGAGCTACACATTCCAAAAACAGGTAGAAACAAGAACTGCAAGCAGTTGTACGGGGCCAAGCCCCAGAAGGGGCTTCCGCCGAACGCAGAGCGACCTTTAAAAGGCCGCCCCCCACGGGACTCGAACCCATAACCTCCGGGTGCGGCGTCCATCGCTCATCTCGTTGCGCCACCGGCCGGGCTTGTGTTCAAACACCTGCTGAAGTTCCATAGTTCTAATGACAGTCGACTCAAAATTAAGATTTTTTTCAAATAAATGCACAGCATTTAATGTTTAAAAAGTTCTGTTTAGATCAAACTCAGAATGACTCAATGTCTGGAACAGAAGCACATTTTGCAAATAACCAATTGGCATGCTAAGCTAACTAGCATAAAAACACAAACAGAGGATGAGTCAACTTCAGTGACAAATATCTCAGGAACGGTAGCAAATATCAAAAATCCGTTCAGTCATTTCTGTGCGGCTCAGTCTGAAGATCATCTGAGCCAAATTTGGACAAAATTGGACAACATTTGTAGGAGGAGTAGCGAAAAAACTGTTTTTCACTTGTTTCAATATGGCGGACAGTAACATGTTTGGAAAATGACAAATGATATATCGTCGGAATCTGCATAAGCCAGGGAACAAAAGGAAATAAATTATATCAAATTTGGACAAAGCGTTCAAAAGTTATAAATGTTTTAGCAAAAATTCCTATATCTCGGGAACACTAGGTGGCGCTATTCTGAAACTTCTCTGGTACGTTTGGGACATGCTGACGGTCACGCATACCAAATTTTGTGCAGATATGTCAAATATTTCAAAAGATATCACATTTTATGACAAAATTCAAAATGGCGGTCACGTGGTTTATTCGATCCTAACATATCCGGTATCACCGGATTTGGCATGTCACGGGGAATCCATAGATACCAATTATATGATTTTCCGACAAAGCGTTTAGAAGTTATGGGCAAAAATAGCCTTTTTTCATATCTCATGACCCCTAGGTGGCGCTGTTCCCAACTTTGGCACGGACCCTCAGATCATGGGTCTGATGAAGCATACCAATTTTCGTTTTGATTGATCAAAGTTTGGCCGAGATACAGCCTCAGAACCAAATTTGGGTCGACCTCATTAAGTTCATGACATCATAACTTTTAAACAAAGACGAATAGAAAAAATCTGTTTAGTCATGTCTATGCGACTCAGTCCAAAGATTATTTAATTCAAATTTGAACAAAATCGGACAAACTTTGAAGGAGGAGTAGCAAAAAAACTGAATACTGTACTTTTCGAAATGGCTGTTACTGTAATGGGCGGAGCCTTAATGTAAGATCATGAATGTGATCCGCATGAGGAGAGGAATCAGGTGTACTAAGTTTTATTTCTCTATTCCAAAGGGTTCAAAAGTTATAACAGTTTAAATGTTGCATTTTTGGACTGGTGGTGGCGCTATCGAGTTGGTTGTAGAGACTCCAAATTTGGTCCAATTAGTTTTCATAAGCATCACTACAAGTGTGCCAAATTTCATAATTTTCCTACTTACGGTTCATAGGGCTGCCATAGGAACCCAGTGGGAAGAAAAAGAATAATAATTAAAGCTGCGAGCAGCGATGACGGGCCCAAGCCGGTGGCACCGCCACCCCGGTGGCATCAACTTAACTGTGCGCAGTAGGCCAATAGGCATTTAATATGGGAAAAATAAATAAAGGGACTATGTCAAAGTCATTTGAATTCACCTCATTAACTGCAGCAACTGGTGCTGCTATGACCAGGAACCACAACACTCACATCTATGAGATCAATTACATTTTATTCATTAATTTTATGTCAGATGATGTCAAATGTCAATTTCAAAATGAGTGCAGAATACTGTCCAAATGCTGATGTTGTATTATCCTTACACTTCTCTTAAAAATAAATTAAGCCAAATCACAGAGACCGCAACAATGATTTTAATATCAGTGTCAGGGAAGAGTAATATGTGTGCATAAAATTTATGGAAGTTTATAATAAACAGCCACTTTTATAAAATCATGTGAAATTAAATTTTTTAATCCATTTGAATTCTATCAATAAATAATTAGTTTAAAGAGGTGTTTTTATTGTTTTTTTATTATTTTTCACAATAAAGTGATAGATATTGCTGATAGCCTATGATATGAAAGGGTTAAATTATTAAAAAAACAAGAGACAAGGTGACACACAGAGTGAGAGAGACCCCCTTCACACACACACACACACACACACACACACACACACACACACACACACACACACACACACACACACACACAGTGATCCTGAGGGGGGGGGAACTAATTATATAAAACAATATTGTCAATGACCTACAAATAAACTGGTTTTATACATTTATTTTTTTTATTCAAACCCAGAATAATATGTTTAATCCTTTAATGCAGGCCAAAGCACAGCATTGAGAGGTAATTGTTTTAGACAGAAGAGTGGCTCTCTCTCACACACACACACACACACACACACACACACACTCTAGAAATCAGTGACACGTGTCCCCATGAGTCTGTGTGCATTCAGGTTGAAGTCCCCACCAGGCTAGAAAAAAGAACACACACACACACACACACACACACACACACACACACACACACACACACACACACACACACACACACACACACACACACACACACACACACACAAGTAATGCTAAAGTATGCTGCAGGCAACTCTTATCAGTTCAGCCCATCCACCCCCCCACCCCCCACCCCCCCACACACACACACTGTAGAAATCAGTGACACGTGTCCCCATGAGTCTGTGTGCATTCAGGTTGAAGTCCCCACCAGGCTAGAAAAAAGAACACACACACACACACACACACACACACACACACACACACACACACACACACACACACACACACACACACACACACACACACACACACACACACACACACACACACACACTAGTAATGCTAAAGTATCCAGCAGGCAACTCTTATCAGTTCAGCCCATCCACCCATTTTTATGCTGTACAAACCATATTCTGTCCTCCTACACTGCTCCTACCCCTAAACCTACCCATCACACAAAACTTTCTGCATTTTCACATTTTCAAAAGAACTCATTCTGTATGATTTATAAGCTTTTGTACCCATTGGGAAGCCCCCATGAGTCTGTGTGCATTCAGGTTTAAGTCCCCAGCAGGCTAGAAAAGCATTCTCACACACACACAGAGGCAAGGTTTTTTGCTTGAAAACTTATACAATATTGCCCTCTACTGGTCATTTAAGTGAGAGCATAAGTGTTGAAAAAAAAACAAAAAACAAAACTGTGATTATATAGAATAACCAGCAGGTGGGAGTATAGCCTTATTTATGAACCAGGCACTTGTGTGCTTACTTTGTCTTTTTTAGGCTTTTACTAAGGGAACACCGTTTGAGATATCCAATAACCGTTCGCATTTTAGCATCTTCTGTATATTTACTTCATGTTGTCCGAGTTTGGAGGAGATTGAATGAATCGCTTTTGAGGAGAGGGTAAAAACTCAGAGCTCGCTTTCGACTTCTTGTTATCTTCCAACCAAATTATCTGACTTCCTGTTGGTCAGAGCTAATGACTGTAAATTAGAAAGTTGTCCGGCTCGAAATGTACAATATATATACCGAGTTTGGTGAATGTAGATAAAACTAACCCCCCCGCTTTGGACAAAAGATGGCGCTACTGAGCCCCTCTACCACGCCCGTTTCTGAATCTTTGCTTGCATCTTCTGGACAGCATGTCTGATGTGTGTGTTGAGTTTCATGCAATTTCAAGCATGTGAAGAGTCTCAAAAACACCAAAAAAGATTATTAGACTTTGACACGTTGCCATGACAACAGTTTTTCTAGAATCAGGAATCCATTCATATGTCTATATCTGCCATGTTTTGACATAATACTGATGAAGTTTGAAGTAAATCGGGTGAAAATAAGATGGGGATTTAAAGCAATTTTGAAAGGGACACACTTCCTGCTGCCAGTTGGTGGCGCTATAACTTTGTCTCACAAAAGTCATATCCATGTGATCGTCCTCTTACAACGAACACACAGCTGAAGTTTCATCAAAATGAATTAATCTATGCAAAAGTTATAACTCACTTCCTGTTTCCTTTTTCTCGCCATAAATTCGTCTCTTCGCCACGGCCTAACCGTTTGAGATATCAAAAAGTTGCTCGCAATTTGGCATCCTCAGTGTCTTGACTTCATGCTGACCGAGTTTGGTGCTGATCGGGTCAATTTTCTAGGAGGAGTATCGCAAATTCCAGAGCATGCGTTTTCCGAACAACCCATAATAGCTCACTTCCTGTTGGGCTGACGCATAAGTTAGAGCACGAAAGTTATTCGGCCCGATGAGCTCTATATGTGTACCGAGTTTCATATATGTACGTGCAAGTGTGTTTGATTTATAGACCCTGTTTTCAGAGCCCACTTTAGGGGGCGCTGTCGAGCCCCCCTGCCACGCCCGGGTCCCAGCCTCGGCCCGGCCCTGATGGCCGCGCATTCTGATGCGTGTGCAAAGTTTCAAGAGTTTTCGAGCATGGGAAAGGCCCCAAAAATGCCCAAATAGTCGGTAAAAAAAATAATAATAAATAATAATTAAAGCTGCGAGCAGCGATGACGGGCCCAAGCCGGGGGCACCGCCACCCCGGTGGCATCAGCTTAACTGTGCACAGCAAGCAATAGGCATTTAGAAAGAAGAAATAAATAATGGGACTATGTCAAAGTCATTTGAATTCACCTCATTAACTGCAGCAACTGGTGCTGCTATGACCAGGAACCACAACACTCACATCTCTGAGATCAATTACATTTTATTCATTAATTTTATGTCAGATGATGTCAAATGTCAATTTCAAAATGAGTGCAGAATACTGTCCAAATGCTGATGTTGTATTATCCTTACACTTCTCTTTATGTGTTTTTGACCTACTGTAGCTTGTGATTGTTCACCAATCTTATGCAGCAAAAAGCATACTTGTTTTTATTTCAATATGTGGCATTCAATATTTTTTTTAAATAAAATAAAATAAATAAATAAAGCCAAATCACAGAGACCGCAACAATGATTTTAATATCAGTGTCAGGTAAGAGTAATATGCGTGCATATAATTTATGGAAGTTTATTATAAACAGACTCTTTTTATAAATTCATGTGAAATGCATTTTTTTTTTACCCATTTGAATTCTATCAATAAATAATTCGTTTAAAGAGGTGTCATACGTGATCTTTGCAAACACAGCACATGACCTTCTTTAAAGCCCATGTTATAGAAAACAATTAAAAGTATTAGGATATCACTTTCAGTTATGTGCAAATGTATTTTTTGCAGCTCAAAATTTTGTAAGTTCAGAAGACCAGTATTTAATTAAAGATATAATATGTTTTAGCTTTTTACTTATTTTTCACAATAAAGTGATAGATATTTGTGCACACTGATTTTAATATTAGTGTCAGGTAAGAGTAAGATGCGCGTCTAAATTTTATGGAAGTTTATTATAAACTTTATTATAAAATTTACTTAGACTGACTGGGTAAACGTAGCCTGATCTGCCAGCGATTTGACTTCGCCCTGCAACACAGTCTGAAAACCCGTACATTCATTTCTACTGCTTCTGTTACACTTTTGCGGGAACAAATCACAGACTAACTTATTCACCTGGCGAGTTTAGCAGTCTGTTTAGTTGACTATCCAATTGCATACAGAGTCATTCAAATAATGCTCATTGATCAATCTTAAATTGAGCTTGGTCTGGTGATAGCCAGACAACTTATAAACTAGAAAATCATGTGAAATTTACTTTTTAAATCAATTTGATTTTTATCAGTAAATAATTAATTTTAAGACATGTGTCTCTTCAAAAACAGCAAATGACCTTCTGTAAAGCCCAGAAACACACACACACACACACACACACACACACACACACACACACACACACACACACACACACACACACACACACACACACACACACACACACACACACACACACAATTTCAAGCATGCTAAGTCTCAAAAACACCCAAAAAGATAATTAAAATGACACTTTGCCATAGCAACAGTATATAAAATATCAGAAATCCATTCGTATGTCTATATCTGTCATGTTTTCACATTATACTGATGAAGTAAATCGGGTGAAAGTAAGACAGTGATTCAAAACATTTTCAAAAAGTGACACATCCTGCTGCCAGTTGGTGGCGCTATAACTTTGACTGAATATTGGAATTTAGATGTCCTCAGGCCAGGACCCTTGTCAAACATGTGAAGTTTGAGGCAGATCGGACATTGTATGCCTGAGGTACAACAAATTCCTGTGTCATGGCGAAACATCAACATTTGTGAGGCCGCCACGGACACACCCTTCAGGGAAAACTCAAGATCTTTCCAATTTAACGCCACAAAGGCCTTTAGATTAGACTGTGCAAATACGATGTTGATATGATTCAATCTCTAGGAGGAGTTTGTTAAAGTACAACGTCTGGCAATGGCAAAAACTGCACCAATTTACCAAAGAAAATTCAAAATATCTCAGTTCCTGTTGGTTTTTCAGATTTGGCGCCTTGGATCTTTTTTGTAGGTATTGGGCTGTTGAATGCATCTACCGAATTTTCATACTCATACATGAAACGTAGCACGAATGACGCTTAATTTAAATTTTGTAGGTGGCGCTATCGAACCATTTTGCCACACCTAATTCTGAAACCCATATCAGATGTATGTTTTCACCACTTCTGATGCGTGTGCAAAGTTTCATGAGTTTTCATGCGTGTTTAGGCCCTCAAAACTGTAATTCATTTGGGAAAAGAAAAATGATGGTTTGAGCAATTACAATAAGGTCCTCACACCTTAAGCCCTAAATATCTGAGTTCCTGTTCGTCGGAGCTAATGACTGTAAATTAGAAAGTTGTTCAGCTCAAAGAGAACAATGTATATACAGAGTTTGGTGACTGAAGATAAAACTAACCCCCCCACTTTTGACAAAAGATTGCATTACTTTTGTCAAAAGATGGCGCTACTGAGCTCCTCCACCACGCCCGTTTCTGAGTCTTTGCCCTTATCTACTGGACAGCATGTCTGATGTGTGTGTTGAGTTTCATGTAATTTGAAGCATTTTAAGAGTCTCAAAAGCAGCGAAAAAGAATGTTATAGTTTGATGTGTTGCCGTGGCAACAGTATATACAATATCAGGAAGTGCTTACCAGCTTTATATCTGCTATGTTTTGACATTATACTGATGAAGTTTGAAGTAAATCGAGTAAAAATAAGTTGGTGATTTCAAAGCATTTTGAAAGTGACACACTTCCTGCTGCCAGTTGGTGGCGCTATAACTTTGACTCACAAAAGTCATATCCATGTGATCGGCCTCTTACAACGAATACACAGCTGAAGTTTAATCAATATGAATTAATGAATGCAGAAGTTATAACACACTTCCTGTTTCCCTTTTCTCGCCATAAATTCGTCTCCTCGCCACAGCCTAACCGTTTGAGATATCAAAAAGTTGCTCGCAATTTAGCATCCTCAAGGTCTTGACTTCATGCTGACTGAGTTTGGTGCTGATCGGGTGAATCGGCCAGGAGGAGTATCGCAAATTCCAGAGCATGCGTTTTCCGAACAACCCATAATAGCTCACTTCCTGTTGGGCTGACACATAACTTAGAGCACGAAAGTTGTTCGGCCCGATGAGCTCTATATGTGTACCGAGTTTCATATATGTACGTGCAAGTGTGTTTGATTTATAGACCATGTTTTCAGACCCCACTTTAGGGGGCGCTGTCGAGCCCCCCTGCCACGCCCAGGTTCCAGCTTTGGTCCAGCCCTGATGGCCGCAGATTCCGATGTGTGTGCAAAGTTTCAAGAGTTTTCGAGCATGATAAGGGCCCCGAAAGTGCCCGAATAGTCGAAAAAGCTAAATTGTCCTTAGAAGAACAATAGGGCTCTGCGCCCTTTCAGGGCTTGGGCCCTAATAATCCTTAGAAGAACAATAGGGCTCTGCGCCCTTTCAGGGCTTGGGCCCTAACAAGAACTGCAAGCAGTTGTACGGGGCCAAGCCCCAGAAGGGGCTTTCGCCGAACGCAGAGCGACCTTTAAAAGGCCGCCCCCCACGGGACTCGAACCCATAACCTCCGGGCGCTGGGTCCATCGCTCATCTCGTTGCGCCACCGGCCGGGCTTGTGTTCAAACACCTGCTGAAGTTCCATAGTTCTAATGACAGTCGACTCAAAATGAAGATTTTTTTCAAATAAATGCACAGCAATTAATATTTAAAAAGTTCTGTTTATATCAATCTCAGAATGACTCAACGTCTGGAACAGAAGCACATTTTGCAAATAACCAATTGGCATGCTAAGCTAACTAGCATAAAAACACAAACACAGGAAGGGTCAACTTCAGTGACAAATATCTCAGGAACGGTAGTGAATATCAAAAATCCGTTCAGTCATTTCTGTGCGGCTCAGTCCGAAGATCATCTGAGACAAATTTGGACAAAATTGGACAAAATTTGAAAGAGGAGTAGCAAAAAAACTGTTTTTCACTTGTTTCAATATGGCGGACAGTAACATGTTTGGAATATGACAAATGATATATCGTCGGAATCTGCATAAGCCAGGGAACAAAATGAAATAAATTATATTAAATTTAGACAAAGCGTTCAAAAGTTATAAATGTTTTAGCAAAAAATCCTATATCTCGGGAACACTAGGTGGCGCTATTCTGAAACTTCTCAGGTACGTTCGGGACATGCTGACGGTCACGCATACCAAATTTTGTGCAGATATATCAAATATTTCAAAAGATATAGCAATTTATGACAAAATTCAAAATGGCGGTCACGTGGTTCATTCGATCCTAACATATCCGGTATCCACAGATTCGGTATGACGCGGGGAATCCATAGACACCAAAATTATGATTTTCTGACAAAGCGTTCATAAGTTATGAGCAAAAATAGCCATTTTTCATATCTCATGACCCCTAGGTGGCGCTGTTCCCAACTTTGGCATGGACCCTCAGATCATTGGTCTGATGAAGCGTACCAATTTTCGTTTTGATTGATCAAAGTTTGGCCGAGATACAGCCTCAGAACCAATTTTGGGTCGAGCTTGTTAAGTTCATGACATCATAACTTTTGAACAGAGAAGAATATCAAAATTCTGTTCAGTCATTTCTTTGCGGCTCAGTCCAAGGATTCTCTCTGCCAAGTTTCGACAAAATTGGACAAAATTTAAAGGAGGAGTAGCAAAAAAACTGAATACTGTACTTTTCAAAATGGCTGTTACTGTAAGGGGCGGAGCCTTAATGTAAGATATTGAAAATGATGAGGGTGAGGAGAGGAATCAGATGTACTAAGTTTTATTTCTCTAGTCCAAATGGTTCAAAAGTTATAACAGTTTAAATGTTGAATTTTTGGACTGGTGGTGGCGCTATGGAGTTGGTCTTAGAGACTCCAAATTTGGTATATGCATTATTGATGAAGATATCTACAAGTGTGCCAAATTTCATCATTTTCCTACATACGGTTCATAGGGCTGCCATTGACTCCCATTCGGGAAAAATAATAATAATAACAAGAACTGCAAGCAGTTGTACGGGGCCAAGCCCCAGAAGGGGCTTTCGCCGAATGCAGAGCCACCTTTATAAGGCTGTCCCCCACGGGACTCGAACCCATAACCTCGGGGTGCGGCGTCCATCGCTCATCTCGTTGCGCCACCGGCCGGACTTGTGTTCAAACACCTGCTGAAGTTCCATGGTTCTAATGAGAGTCGACTCAAAATGAAGATTTTTTTCAAATAAATGCACAGCATTTAATGTTTAAAAAGTTCTGTTTAGATCAATCTCAGAATGACTCAATGTCTGGAACAGAAGCACATTTTGCAAATAACCAATTGGCATGCTAAACTAACTAGCATAAAAACACAAACCCAGGAAGGGTCAACTTCAGTGACAAATATCTCAGGAACGGTAGCATATATCAAACATCCGTTCAGTCATTTCTGTGCGGCTCAGTCCGAAGATCATCTGAGACAAATTTGGACAAAATTGGACAAAATTTGTAGGAGGAGTAGCAAAAAAACTGTTTTTCACTTGTTTCAATATGGCGGACAGTAACATGTTTGGAATATGACAAATGATATATCGTCGGAATCTGCATAAGCCAGGGAACAAAATGAAATAAATTATATTAAATTTAGACAAAGCGTTCAAAAGTTATAAATGTTTTAGCAAAAATTCCTATATCTCGGGAACACTAGGTGGCGCTATTCTGAAACTTCTCAGGTACGTTCGGGACATGCTGACGGTCACGCATACCAAATTTTGTGCAGATATATCAAATATTTCAAAAGATATAGCAATTTATGACAAAATTCAAAATGGCGGTCACGTGGTTTATTCGATGCTAACATATCCGGTATCCACAGATTCGGCATGACGCGGGGAATCCATAGACACCAAAATTATGATTTTCTGACAAAGCGTTCAGAAGTTATGAGCAAAAATAGCCATTTTTCATATCTCATGACCCCTAGGTGGCGCTGTTCCCAACTTTGGCATGGACCCTCAGATCATGGGTCTGATGAAGCGTACCAATTTTCGTTTCGATTGATCAAAGTTTGGCCGAGATACAGCCTCAGAACCAATTTTGGGTCGAGCTTGTTAAGTTCATGACATCATAACTTTTGAACAGAGATGAATATCAAAATTCTGTTCAGTCATTTCTTTGCGGCTCAGTCCAAGGATTCTCTCTGCCAAGTGTCGACAAAATTGGACAAAATTTGAAGGAGGAGTAGCAAAAAAACTGAATACTGTACTTTTCAAAATGGCTGTTACTGTAAGGGGCGGAGCCTTAATGTAAGATATTGAAAATGATGAGGGTGAGGAGAGGAATCAGATGTACTAAGTTTTATTTCTCTACTCCAAAGGGTTCAAGAGTTATAACAGTTTAAATGTTGAATATTTGGACTGGTGGTGGCGCTATGGAGTTGGTCTTAGAGACTCCAAATTTGGTATATGCATTATTGATGAAGATATCTACAAGTGTGCCAAATTTCATCATTTTCCTATATACGGTTCATAGGGCTGCCATTGACTTCCATTCGGGAAAAATAATAATAATAATAATAATAATAATAAAGTAAACCAACAATTTCAAGAGGGGCTACAGCCCCTTTGGGGCTTGGCCCCTAATAATAATAATAATAAAGTAAACCAACAATTTCAAGAGGGGCTACAGCCCCTTTGGGGCTTGGCCCCTAACAAGAACTGCAAGCAGTTGTACGGGGCCAAGCCCCAGAAGGGGCTTTCGCCGAACGCAGAGCGACCTTTAAAAGGGCGCCCCCCACGGGACTCGAACCCATAACCTCCGGGCGCTGGGTCCATCGCTCATCTCATTGCGCCACCGGCCGGGCTTGTGTTCAAACACCTGCTGAAGTTCCATAGTTCTAATGAGAGTCGACTCAAAATGAAGATTTTTTTCAAATCAATGCACAGCATTTAATATTTAAAAAGTTCTGTTTACATCAATCTGAGAATGACTCAACGTATGGAACAGAAGCACATTTTGCAAATAACCAATTGGCATGCTAAGCTAACTAGCATAAAAACACAAACACAGGAAGGGTCAACTTCAGTGACAAATATCTCAGGAACGGTAGCGAATATCAAAAATCCATTCAGTCATTTCTGTGCGGCTCAGTCCGAAGATCATCTGAGACAAATTTGGACAAAATTGGACAAAATTTGTAGGAGGAGTAGCGAAAAAACTGTTTTTCACTTGTTTCAATATGGCGGACAGTAACATGTTTGGAATATGACAAATGATATATCGTCGGAATCGGCATAATCCAGGGAACAAAATGAAATAAATTATATCAAATTTAGACAAAGCGTTCAAAAGTTATAAATGTTTTAGCAAAAATTCCTATATCTCAGGAACACTAGGTGGCGCTATTCTGAAACTTCTCAGGTACGTTCGGGACATGCTGACGGTCACGCATACCAAATTTTGTGCAGATATATCAAATATTTCAAAAGATATAGCAATTTATGACAAAATTCAAAATGGTGGTCACGTGGTTCATTCAATCTTAACATATCCGCTATCCACAGATTCGGCATGACGCGGGGAATCCATAGACACCAAAATTATGATTTTCTGACAAAGGGTTCAGAAGTTATGAGCAAAAATAGCCATTTTTCATATCTCATGACCCCTAGGGGGCGCTGTTCCCAACTTTGGCATGGACCCTCAGATCATGGGTCTGATGAAGCGTACCAATTTTCGTTTCGATTGATCAAAGTTTGGCCGAGATACAGCCTCAGAACCAATTTTGGGTCGAGCTTGTTAAGTTCATGACATCATAACTTTTGAACAGAGATGAATATCAAAATTCGGTTCAGTCATTTCTGTGCGGCTCAGTCCAAAGATTCTCTCTGCCAAGTTTCGACAAAATTGGGCAAAATTTGAAGGAGGAGTAGCAAAAAAACTGAATACTGTACTTTTCAAAATGGCTGTTACTGTAAGGGGCGGAGCCTTAATGTAAGATATTGAAAATGATGAGGGTGAGGAGAAGAATCAGATGTACTAAGTTTCATTTCTCTACTCCAAAGGGTTCAAGAGTTATAACAGTTTAAATGTTGAATTTTTGGACTGGTGGTGGCGCTATGGAGTTGGCCTTAGAGACTCCAAATTTGGTATATGCATTATTGATAAAGATATCTACAAGTGTGCTAAATTTCATCATTTTCCTATATACGGTTCATAGGGCTGCCATTGACTCCCATTCGGGAAAAATAATAATAATAATAATAACAAGAACTGCAAGCAGTTGTACGGGGCCAAGCCCCAGAAGGGGCTTTCGCCGAACGCAGAGCGACCTTTAAAAGACCGCCCCCCACGGGACTCGAACCCATAACCTCCGGGCGCTGGGTCCATCGCTCATCTCGTTGCGCCACCGGCCGGGCTTGTGTTCAAACACCTGCTGAAGTTCCATAGTTCTAATGACAGTCGACTCAAAATGAAGATTTTTTTCAAATAAATGCACAGCATTTAATATTTAAAAAGTTCTGTTTAGATCAATCTCAGAATGACTCAACATCTGGAACAGAAGCACATTTTGCAAATAACCAATTGGCATGCTAAGCTAACTAGCATAAAAACACAAACACAGAAAGGGTCAACTTCAGTGACAAATATCTCAGGAACGGTAGCGAATATCAAAAATCTGTTCAGTCATTTCTGTGCGGCTCAGTCCGAAGATCATCTGAGACAAATTTGGACAAAATTGGACAAAATTTGTAGGAGGAGTAGCGAAAAAACTGTTTTTCACTTGTTTCAATATGGCGGACAGTAACATGTTTGGAAAATGACAAATGATATATCGTCGGAATCTGCATAAGCCAGGGAACAAAATGAAATAAGATATATCAAATTTGAACAAAGCGTTCAAAAGTTATAAATGTTTTAGCAAAAATTCCTATATCTCGGGAACACTAGGTGGCGCTATTCTGAAACTTCTCAGGTACGTTCGGGACATGCTGACGGTCACGCATACCAATTTTTGTGCAGATATATCAAATATTTCAAAAGATATAGCAATTTATGACAAAATTCAAAATGGCGGTCACCTGGTTCATTCGATCCTAACATATCCGGTATCCACAGATTCGGCATGACGCGGGGAATCCATAGACACCAAAATTATGATTTTCTGACAAAGCGTTCAGAAGTTATGGGCAAAAATAGCCATTTTTCATATCTCATGACCCCTAGGTGGCGCTGTTCCCAACTTTGGCATGGACCCTTAGATCATGGGTCTGATGAAGTGTACCAATTTTCGTTTCGATTGATCAAAGTTTGGCCGAGATACTGCCTCAGAACCAATTTTGGGTCGAGCTTGTTAAGTTCATGACATTATAACTTTTGAACAGAGATGAATATCAAAATTCTGTTCAGTCATTTCTGTGCAGCTCAGTCCAAGGATTCGTTCTGCCAAGTTTCGACAAAATTGGACAAAATTTGAAGGAGGAGTAGCAAAAAAACAGAATACTGTACTTTTCAAAATGGCTGTTACTGTAAGGGGCGGAGCCTTAATGTAAGATATGGAATATGATGAGGGTGAGGAGAGGAATCAGATGTACTAAGTTTCATTTCTCTATTCCAAAGGGTTCAAGAGTTATAACAGTTTAAATGTTGAATTTTTGGACTGGTGGTGGCGCTATGGAGTAGGTCTTAGAGACTCCAAATTTGGTATATGCATTATTGATGAAGATATCTACAAGTGTGCCAAATTTCATCATTTTCCTATATACGGTTCATAGGGCTGCCATTGACTCCCATTCGGGAAAAATAATAATAATAATAATAACAAGAACTGCAAGCAGTTGTACGGGGCCAAGCCCCAGAAGGGGCTTTCGCCGAATGCAGAGCCACCTTTATAAGGTTGTCCCCCACGGGACTCGAACCCATAACCTCTGGGCGTGGTGTCCGTTGCTCATCTTGTTGCGCCACCGGCCAGCCTTGTATTCAAACACCTGCTGAAGTTCCATTGTTCTAATGAGAGTCGACTCAAAATGAAGATTTTTTTTCAAAGAAATGCACAGCATTTAATATTTAAAAAGTTCTGTTTAGTTCAATCTCAGAATGACTCAGCATCTGAAACAGAAGCATATTTTGCAAATAACCATTTAGAATGCTAAGCTAACTAGCATAAAGACACGAACACAGGCAAGGTCAACTTCAGAGACGGATTTCTCCGAAACGGTAGCGAATATCAAAAATCCGTTCAGTCATTGCTGTGCGGCTCGGTCCGAAGATCGTCGGAGCCAAATTTGGACAAAATTGGACAAAATTTGTAAGAGGAGTAGCGAAAAAACTGTTTTTCCCTTGTTTCAATATGGCGGATAGTAACATGTTTGGAAAATGACAAATGATATATCGTCGGAATCTGCATAAGCCAGGGAACAAAATGACATAAATTATATTAAATTTGGACAAAGTGTTCAAAAGTTATAAACGTTTTAGCAAAAATTCCTATATCTCGGGAACACTAGGTGGCGCTGTTCTGAAACTTCTCAGGTACGTTCGGGACATGCTGACGGTCACGCATACCAAATTTTGTGCAGATATATCAAATATTTCAAAAGATATAGCAATTTATGACAAAATTCAAAATGGCGGTCACGTGGTTCATTCGATCCTAACATATCCGGTATCCACAGATTCGGCATGACGCGGGGAATCCATAGATACCAAAATTATGATTTTCTGACAAAGCGTTCAGAAGTTATGGGCAAAAATAGCCTTTTTTCATATCTCATGACCCCTAGGTGGCGCTGTTCCCAACTTTGGCATGTACCCTCAGATCATGGGTCTGATGAAGCGTACCAATTTTCGTTTCGATTGATCAAAGTTTGGCCGAGATACTGCCTCAGAACCAATTTTGGGTCGAGCTTGTTAAGTTCATGACATTATAACTTTTGAACAGAGATGAATATCAAAATTCTGTTCAGTCATTTCTGTGCAGCTCAGTCCAAGGATTCGTTCTGCCAAGTTTCGACAAAATTGGACAAAATTTGAAGGAGGAGTAGCAAAAAAACAGAATACTGTACTTTTCAAAATGGCTGTTACTGTAAGGGGCGGAGCCTTAATGTAAGATATGGAATATGATGAGGGTGAGGAGAGGAATCAGATGTACTAAGTTTCATTTCTCTATTCCAAAGGGTTCAAGAGTTATAACAGTTTAAATGTTGAATTTTTGGACTGGTGGTGGCGCTATGGAGTAGGTCTTAGAGACTCCAAATTTGGTATATGCATTATTGATGAAGATATCTACAAGTGTGCCAAATTTCATCATTTTCCTATATACGGTTCATAGGGCTGCCATTGACTCCCATTCGGGAAAAATAATAATAATAATAATAACAAGAACTGCAAGCAGTTGTACGGGGCCAAGCCCCAGAAGGGGCTTTCGCCGAATGCAGAGCCACCTTTATAAGGTTGTCCCCCACGGGACTCGAACCCATAACCTCTGGGCGTGGTGTCCGTTGCTCATCTTGTTGCGCCACCGGCCAGCCTTGTATTCAAACACCTGCTGAAGTTCCATTGTTCTAATGAGAGTCGACTCAAAATGAAGATTTTTTTTCAAAGAAATGCACAGCATTTAATATTTAAAAAGTTCTGTTTAGTTCAATCTCAGAATGACTCAGCATCTGAAACAGAAGCATATTTTGCAAATAACCATTTAGAATGCTAAGCTAACTAGCATAAAGACACGAACACAGGCAAGGTCAACTTCAGAGACGGATTTCTCCGAAACGGTAGCGAATATCAAAAATCCGTTCAGTCATTGCTGTGCGGCTCGGTCCGAAGATCGTCGGAGCCAAATTTGGACAAAATTGGACAAAATTTGTAAGAGGAGTAGCGAAAAAACTGTTTTTCCCTTGTTTCAATATGGCGGATAGTAACATGTTTGGAAAATGACAAATGATATATCGTCGGAATCTGCATAAGCCAGGGAACAAAATGACATAAATTATATTAAATTTGGACAAAGTGTTCAAAAGTTATAAACGTTTTAGCAAAAATTCCTATATCTCGGGAACACTAGGTGGCGCTGTTCTGAAACTTCTCAGGTACGTTCGGGACATGCTGACGGTCACGCATACCAAATTTTGTGCAGATATATCAAATATTTCAAAAGATATAGCAATTTATGACAAAATTCAAAATGGCGGTCACGTGGTTCATTCGATCCTAACATATCCGGTATCCACAGATTCGGCATGACGCGGGGAATCCATAGATACCAAAATTATGATTTTCTGACAAAGCGTTCAGAAGTTATGGGCAAAAATAGCCTTTTTTCATATCTCATGACCCCTAGGTGGCGCTGTTCCCAACTTTGGCATGTACCCTCAGATCATGGGTCTGATGAAGCGTACCAATTTTCGTTTTGATTGATCAAAGTTTGGCCGAGATACAGCCTCAGAACAAAATTTGGGTCGATCGCATTAAGTTCATGACATCATAACTTTTGAACAAAGAAGAATAAAAAAAATCTGTTTAGTCATGTCTATGCGGCTCAGTCCAAAGATTATTTATTTCAAATTTGAACAAAATCGGAAAAACTTTGAAGGAGGAGTAGCAAAAAAACTGAATACTGTACTTTTCAAAATGGCTGTTACTGTAATGGGCGGAGCCTTAATGTAAGGAAATGAATGTGATCCGCATGAGGAGAGGAATCAGGTGTACTAAGTTTCATTTCTCTGTATCAAAGGGATCAAAAGTTATAAATGTTTAAATGTTGAATTTTTGGACTGGTGGTGGCGCTATAGAGTTGGTTGTAGAGACACCAAATTTGGACCAATTACTTTTCATAAGCATCACTACAAGTGTGCCAAATTTCATCATTTTCCTACTTACGGTTTATAGGGCTGCCATAGGAACCCAGTGGGAAGAAAAAGAATAATAATAATAATAAAGTATACTAACAATTCCAATAGGGGCTACAGCCCCTTCGGGGGCTTGGCCCCTAATAATAATAAAGTAAACCAACAATTTCAAGAGGGGCTACAGCCCCTTTGGGGCTTGGCCCCTAATAATAAAGTAAACCAACAATTTCAAGAGGGGCTACAGCCCCTTTGGGGCTTGGCCCCTAATAAGAGGCTGCAAAAGTTAAAGGTGCCCTAGTATAATTTCAAACAATATGTTAAATTCTTCTGTTATCTACATAGAGGGTATGTGGCTTATTTAAGGGAAAAAATTGTCCAGATACAGTTTTCAGGTCCATTTACAACCCTAGAAATTGTCTCTAGGATGTAATTCTCTGTTTTTGCCTTATTTGGAAGAGTCATTAATAATAATGTTGCGCTCTGCTCTGATTGGCTTATTTCAGCACACAGCAGTTCAGTTGTTCAGCAAAGAAGCTCGAGTCCTGGCAGAACACAGACCGACTAAATGACACTTTAAGCAGAACAAATCAAATGGAGATTACTAAAATGCAGCTTACTTGTTTATTGGTGTTTTCAGATCATCCGTGCGCGAGAGAGAATGGTTGCCAAATTGTAAATTTTTAGGTAAAACACCGGATAGTCTTTTCACAGAAAAGCTCTGTTTTGGGGATTTAAATTACTGAAATCTGGCAACTGCAAGCACGAACACTCTTCTTTCCCTCAGACAAAACCAAAAACAGTGATTTTAGACTTGTCTTTTTTAGTCAACGATATTGCATGTTTATATAATGTTAATTACAATGTAGGCTAAGCATTGACTGATGTACTCTGAAATACAAGCATGCAAAAACATCATACTCAAGTTCTCAAAAATATAAATATATATATTTTTACAAAATGAATAGCCTTGTCAAATGACTATCGTTTTAACTTTTATGGTGGAAAAGATGACGTTTGCTAGAAGGATTAAGTGAACGGTCTGTAAGCAACGTATCTACGGTTGTATTTTGTAATACAAAATAATATTAACCTTTGTCATTAGACACACTATTTAGTTTTGTATGGTACTTGGAGTTTCCTGTGGTTACTGTACTAGCATCTTGCGTCATCTAGACAATGCTGTCTCTAAGAAACTTTCAATTTAATCAGAAATTGTTTAAACAGTCAATAAGTGGATAAAATCGCTACTTACTTCGCTTGCAGGAATACAGTTGTCATTGCCACTTTCTTTAGTTTAAGATGCTGAGCAAAGCTTTCTTGAAATAGGCCGAACAAACGAATAATCTTGAATTAAATTGTTGCTGTATCCGATTATAAACATCAACCATGACTGTTGACATTTTTCATCTGTGGGAAGGGTAGAAAATTCCTCACGTCCCCTGCATAGCCTCTAACATGACTTTTGTGTCCATGAGAGCTGCCGTTTTTGCTATCCTCGAGTTTCGCTTGTTTACCTGCAGTCCTGGTACATATAAATGATCCCAACGATTGCTTTATGGTTGGCGTTATGTTGAGAATCACTTATTTTTCCATGGTGTTTTTCATGCACAAGATAAGAAGTAGGAGGCAATGGTGTTTGAGACGCACAGTATGTGATGTCCATGTACTGAACTCTTATTATTTCACTATGGCAAGGTTAATTCAATTTTTCATTCTAGGGCACTTTTAAATGTACATAAAAGGAACAGCTGGAGGACCAATTTGCAACTTATTAGGTCAACTGGAAATATGATTGGGTATAAAAAGAGCCTCTCAGAGTGGCAGTGTTTCTCAGAAGTCAAGATGGGCAAAGGATCACCAATTCCCCTAATGCTGCAGCAAAAAATAGTGCAGCAATATTAGGAGTTTTTTAGAGAAAAATTACAAAGAGTTTGCAGTTATCATCATCTACAGTACATTATATCATCCAAAGATTCAGAGAATCTGGAACAATCTTTGTGCGTAAAGGTCAAGGCCGGAAAACCATACTGGATGCCCATGATCTCCAGGCCCTTGGATGGCACTGCATCACATACAGGAATGCTACTGTAATGGAAATCACAACATGAGTTCAGGAATACTTCCAGAAAACATTGTCCGTGAACACAATCCACCGTGCCATTCGCCATTGCCAGCTAAAACTCTAGGTCAAAAAGAAGCCATTTCTAAACAGCTTATGACCCAAGACCAGTAGTGAAGAAATGAAGACAAAGAGTCAGGATTGCAAAATAAAAATTTAATTAAGAATAGTTTGCAGTTACAAAAGCATAAGCCAGCTTCAAGTCTCACAAGGAGTTCGTAGGCCACGGTCCCTCTCTCATAGTCTCGTTACCCCGCCCTATCGTACATACAATTGTCCAAACATTCTGATTGGCGCAGATAAAATGCAATGTAAGCAACTTTCCACACGTAGACAGATAGCAGAATATATCGCTAAACTAGGTAGACAATCGTCGCCCCATAACCAGAATTACATCACAGTGACCTCATAGGCCACCAAAAAGCGTCTTCAAGTCTGGCGTCTTTTGCAGAAATGTCCATCTCCAACATTAGGCCAGCACAGATCTAGTATACACACAAACTCCAGAGAATACTGGTTTCCTCCATGGTTGAGAACATCTTAACTAATTATAAACAAAACATTTCTCCAAAGCATGCTGATAGCATGTGCTTTCTGGCAGTGAGAGGTACAGACAATAGTACAGGCAATATTCATCTTGAGTCTTTAGTGTTTCAGTAAAAGGAAATATAAAAGGAATAAAACATAATAAATTAAACGAAAGACAAATCCATATTTCATCTCTGGAAGCCGGGCTAAGTGAGCAAACCCTGTTACTGCACTCCTGACATGTTAGGGGTGTGTGATGCCTCCAAAATCCAAACACACAACCTTGTTGCAAGTGTTTAGTGACACATCACACATCTCTAGGCCAGACCCTCAGTCACTCCTCAGATCTCTCACCCATAGAAAACATTTGGCGCATCATAAAGAGGAAGATGCGACAAAGAAGACCTAAGACAGTTGAGCAACTAGAAGCCTGCATTAGACAAGAATGGGATAACATTCCTATTCCTAAACTTGAGCAACTTGTCTCCTCAGTCCCCAGACATTTGCAGACTGTTATAAAAAGAAGAGGGGATGCCACACAGTGGTAAACATGGCCTTGTCCCAACTTTTTTGAGATGTGTTGATGCCATGAAATTTAAAACTTATTTTTCTCTTAAAACTATATATATTTTCTCAGTTTAAACATATATATCATCTATGTCATCTGAATAAAATATTGAAATTTCACATCATTGCATTCTGTTTTTATTCATCATTTTGTACAGTGTCCCAACTTTTTGGAATCGGGTTTGTATAATGATTTTCAGTATTAATTTGTAATAATATTTTGCAAAATAATAGTGGAGCAATATATTGCTCCACTATTGGAAAAGGTGGAAAAGATGAACTACAGTTTTTACTGTAGTTTTTACTGTAGTTTACTGCAGCCTTGGTGAGTATAAGATAATTCTTTCAAAAACATAAAAATAAAAAATAAATTGTAATGCTTCCAAACTTTTGACAGGTACTGTACCTCCACCAGCTTGAGAGTAGAGTCCTGCATGATTGCAAGGTAAGACAGGATCAGCTGTCGGATCTTGTGGTAATCATGTAAAATGAGTGACCTCTTTGGACTTTGATGGATATGACCAATGAAAAAGCCTCCACAAGATGACATCAGTCTGGCCATTGGGCAGGGGAAGCTGTGGACCCAAACAGACATTATTTCAGACTGTCCACTCCAGGGCTGAAAACAATCTTTTGGTTTTCAAACTGCACACATGCACATAGTTATATCAATCTTTGGCATAAGGGTGATAGGCAAGGTTTGTCTCCTAATTTGCACGTTCAACACGTATACTTACATTTGAAATGCTGCAACTGTTTGTGGCTTTTTCTTCGGTCAGCTGTGTTTTGTTGACTAAGTGAGGAAATTTCAAGTTGACTCATCTTTAATACAAATAGTTTCTTATTAAAAAAAACTCCTATCCACCGTCACTTCATCTACCAGTTTAAGGAATTCAAGAATCCCAGTCACACGTGATAAAATTGTCGCTACTGCTGCCTCCATATGCTGCTTATCTAAACATTATTAGACCACAAGGTGCAATAGCCACTAAATATTTGATAGAGTTGGTTCTTCTGACAGCATTTTTTGATGGGGTTTCACCTTTGGCATTACTGTTGCCCTGTAGTTAGCCTTCTTCTCTTCCTGTGCCATGAATGTAGAGATGGACTTGGCATTCAGATTGGGCAGAGGAGAGACTGTTGAGGATGGGACTGTTGATTGCATTGGGGATTTTAGTGGGGAGGTGAGATGACTGACTGGTGGCTGGTTTTTCAGCATCTTAATAATGAGGTACAACAGATGACTATCCTCAGTCACCTGGGCTGTCTGAGGGTACCTCGTCCAGGAAAACGTAGTCTTCTGTGCTGCTCTGTTCTTGCTTGTGTAAGCTCCCAAGTATCTGCCAAACAGGGTGTAACCCCACCTAGACTCATACCTTTTTCACAAAATTGACTGCAGACCTGTCATGCTCATCCAGAGCACCTACTACAGTGCCAAACTTCAGTTTTAGGTCAGCTGGCACTAGGTGTCGGTCCCTGATGTCTGCCAGTTCTAAAAGGAGTAGGGCCAAGGCTTCCACTTCCTCCAGCCCAGCAACATGCAGATGCAGATCATTAGCACGTTATGCAAAGCAGGACTGTCCTCCTCCTCCACCTGTTCTGATTGAGTGAGGATGACATATTTGTCACTGACAGCGTCCATAGGATCCTCCACCTTTACACCCTCTACATAAAGCATGTCTCTACACCCATGTCCACACCCTCATCTGCCAGTTTGTCCCCACTTTGTTCAGCCATCTCCTCTTCTTCACGGGACTGCTCTTCCTCAACTGCAAATATATAATGTACTAATCACCAGTGTGTCTAGGCAGTTACAACAACTAACAGTAGACTAAAAAAAACAACATGGCAATTCAGGAGTTCATTTGTTTCATATTATGTCAAATAAAAATGAAATCTATTATACATACTTGTCGTGGATAGAATATGCATGATATTTATAGATATTTGACCCCTTACTGTGTATGTATATTATTGTAATGCAAGATTGTGTACCTTGCTGGGCATAGTAATCCCTTGTAGAGCAGCTGGTTTACTGGCACATGGCATACTCTTATCCAAGGAGCTCCTCCTCTTCTGGGTCCTTGTATACAGCAGGGTAGGGCATTAGAGCTACAAAGTTGGGCTCGAGGACATGCTCTTTACCGAAGAGCACCTCAGCCTGCTGATTCATGCGCTTTATCTATGAACAATGATGTGTATTCAATATTTTTTTAAATATTAAATCTGTTTATACTTACTTGGAATGGCATAACTCCACATCTCTGTGAGGGAATGGCATTGGTGTGAGTGTGAGCGCAAGCCCTCCAAGGAGTTGCCTCATGAACACGCCATATTTGGCATGGCTCTGTTTGATGACAACAGCATCCCTGCAGTGCAGCCAGTGTCGGATGTCCAGTCTGACCACAGTGCCCTTCTGCACCCAGTCGCTGAACAGATTCTCCAGGAAGGATGAAGCACTTTCAGTGAAACAATATAAATGCAACATTAATTTGATAGTTTCTATCAATAACCTATCTGTCTAATATAATTTATGTGAATTACAATGATTTTATATCCATTACATTTGAACGCTGAACAGTGAGGCCAAAGTCCCTTGATCAAAACAATAAAATGGTTCAAGTCATTTTAAAGTGACTAAATAAATATCACCTTTTTGTACTATCAATGCAAAGGATATCTCCAGTCACAATGAGCACTGGGGGCCTGTACACCTGATCTTCTCCATCTCCATGCTCATGTGTCTACGCCTCAGCATATGGGCAGAAGGAAGGGGAGCCCTAGCATAGGAGGGGTGTAAGTACTGTAACAAGAACGACTCATGAGTTTAATGTCTCGGGGAATAATTAACTCAAAAGGGATTTAATATTCAATATTCATGAATTTATGAATATAATTTGCCAGTTGTTCATTACGTATTAATTTTCCGATAGGGAAAATTGTTTAATTAAATACAAGTAACCCTTTATGAAATTGCTTGAAATTATCCTACTAAGTTTGTCCTGCAAATTAGTTATAGACTTTTCAAATCAATTCTCAATAAAGGGATTACTGCTTTACGAGCGCATAAGAAACATTAACTTTACTGATCAGGATAAGTTCAATATTTCAAATGGTCATCCAGTTTACTTTACTAACATAGTAGCATAAGCAGTTAGGTAACGTTTAGATCGCAAGTTTCATTGACTTTGTGTATGTGGCAGAATAACAGATTCAACTCATTAAATGCCTTTCGGAGGTTTAATAAACACAGACTAAAAATAACACTACAATTCACACAGAAAGTACATACTAAATATGCATCACGAGAGTAGAAGTATAGATATTAACGAAAGAATACATAAAAGAGAATAATGAATAGACTGAAATTAGAGAGAGATAAAAGAGAGAGAGAGAGACAAAGAGAGAGAGAGAGAGAGAGACAAAGAGAGTGGGGGGGGGGGTAAGCAAGGCATGCTTTCCTTCAGTTCATCAAATACGACCTTCACGGAGTTAACTTATCCCAACGGAAAAATAACACACCCTCTTTACAGCAGTTGAATTTGGAAGATAATACTTGCTCTAGTTGTGGCTTCTCGCGTGTGTGCGTTTGTTCCTGCGTATCCGGTGGTTCTTTCCGAGGAAGAGAGGAAAGCGGCTTTTCTCTAGCGGCGCTTCGTGTTGTTGAAGATCGGATTGTAGAAGAGAAGATTTTTGGAAGAGATGAGGCCTGCTTGGAGGGCCTGCATTGGTGGCATGGCTTATGTGGGTAACGAAGAATCTCCCTCTGTTGTGTTGGGGGAAGGTCTGCCACCCAGCACACAGCTTTCACAACATATTTGTTAAATGTAACTGGCGATTGTGTGTTTGATTCGCCTGAGTCGCTACAGTACCATCAGCTTTGCCAAAGGACAGGATGCTCTTCTGAGATGATGCAGATCCAGCTATGTGGGCTTCGTACAGGAGAGTCTGGTACAGACCATGGCCCTCCACATACCACTCATCATGTCCCTGCTGCAGCAGTCTCTGGACTTTTTTGATGGACACACTGTTGACCCTGTCATTCAGAAGAGTAACCATGCCTTTGTCAATAGCAAGCGTCCCACACAGTAAGGTAGGAAACATGCTTCTGATGGCCGGGGTCAGGTTCATCAGAATCTTGGGACTGTGTGCCAGGCAAATGTACTGCTGAACATGATCCTCATCTTTACTGTCTGCATCACTATGTGTCTTACTCACTGCCCGCCTTTACTTACTCATCTTTTCACAATGGGAACACTTCAGCTTCTCCGTCAACAGGGTGTAATTGTACTTTATACCACACACTTGCCTGGCATAACTACCAAAGCCTTTCTTCTCAAGGTATTCTCCTGGTGGTGCAGAGCAGTTGGAGCTAGGGCAATGATCTTAGCTTGCATCACACCAACTGAGTGCCAGAAAAAGACTTGTGAAAAAGGGGTTGTGAAAAAGGCCATCATGTTGGACAGTTCTCCCTTGACAGAAGTAGGAATTGGGGGTGGGTGGAACTCCATCTTCTCTTTAAAAGCCTTCTCTCCACAATCTCTCCTTTGGCATTCTTGTACTTGGAGGCCTCTCAAACAGACCATACATCTAATCTCATCACATTTCAGAAACTTGAAGGCTTTAATAAGCCATTCCACTAGTTTGCTGAATGTTTTATTATTTTCATAGTTTGAGTTGATGTAGCTGATGAGATTCATATAGTCAAGTGGTATAGTCAACAGTATGCAATTGTTACATTTTTGGGCTGAATTAAGAAAGGGTGTAATGTATAAGTGCACTTTCCCTTTGTCTGAAAGACATCAGAGCCTTTCACACTTCACAGAACTCATTGTTGTGACGACCCAGGGGGTACGCCCAGCACGCAGTGAAACAAGGACTTCTAATTACTTTGATGTTTGTTTTTTGACACTATCCCACCCCTTCTGAAACCCAAGCATACAGAGACTCCAAAATACTTAAAATAGTTTTACAACTTTTATTTTACACCTATAATGTATTTAATTTAAAAGGCATGACAGCACAAGTAAACAAGATCTGTTTGGTTTAAAGCTCGCTCACCACAACAAGGTACAGGCACAATATCTGCCGGCCATGACCACCAGCGACACAGAGTGTGGTGGCACATGCCATGTGGTGGTTCCACTGCAGGGTGAAGGACACCAAGTATACCTGAAACACATTTCCATTTTGACTGTTATTGAATTGAATTGAATGTATTAATAGGATTAACCCCTTGAGATGTACCATCTCATTTTCGAGGGGGTCCTAATGTACAATCAAGACATAGTTACAAAACAACCAAACAAAGGCAACTCAATCATTTGGTGCACCTGAGGAAACCTGGCTCCTCCCATGACTGGCTACATCATGTGATCCCATGGGAATTCTCAACAAAGTGATTAAAACATAATATACATTTTTCTTCATCTTTATTGCAGACAAATGTTCGTATAGCACATCATACAGTATAATTTACAAAGAAAAATGTAAGTGATACATTTTATTTCACAGCTCCATTCCTCACTGTAAACAGTGTACACAATAAATCATTTATGTTTAAAGATCCAGAGGACTGGAATAATTTACCTGCTGATATTATATCTATTACATCTTTTAGGTTGTTTGAAACAATCTTTATTATCCTATCTTAAGGTTGATTGTACATGTTATCATTGATACTGTCACTGTTGTTCATTGTTTTTGTTTGTTTTTTACTTATATTTTTCTATATTTGTACTTTAGTTATAATGGTACTTTTTGTACAGTTTATTTTGTTTTGTATCTATCAATTATTATTATTTTTTGTGGTGTAAAATGTATTAATATATATATATATATATATATATACATATATATATATATACATATATATATATATATATATATATATATATATATATATATATATATATATATATATATATATATATATATAGGGAGTGCAGAATTATTAGGCAAGTTGTATTTTTGAGGATTAATTTTATTATTGAACAACAACCATGTTCTCAATGAACACAAAAAACTCATTAATATCAAAGCTGAATATTTTTGGAAGTTTTAGTTTGAGCTATTTTAGGGTGATATCTGTGTGTGCAGGTGACTATTACTGTGCATAAATATTAGGCAACTTAAAGGGGGGGTGAAAGGCTGTTTCATGCATACTGATCTTTTTACACTGTTAAAGACTTGGAATCCCATACTAAACATAGACAAAGTTTCAAAAGTTAAGGTGGACGTTTGATGGGAGTATTTCTTTGTCAAAAATACTACTTCCGGTTAGTCATAAGTTTCGGCAAGTTTTTTGAGATCATGCGTCCCCTTTGACGTTAATGGGGGCGGAATTTCCTTGTATGGGCCTTACGGACAATTCTACCGGAAGCGCGTGAGAGAGAGAGAGGGAGAGAGCGAAAGTAACAGGCTACGCCCATCAAAGCGCTGGCTTGTAGGATGCTGGACAGGTGATGTGCACATAACAATGTCACCAAAAAAGTGCGTTTTTGGTTGCCAGACCAAGACAGTCCTGCACAGATTCCCCAAAAACCCCGCGTTAAGGCAACAGTGGATGTAATTTGCTTTTCCGGATCAGCAACTGAGTTGCGCGAATGTTTATATCTGTTCGCTGCATTTCGGTGCCGACTGTTTCATAAACAAGGCCCAGCTCGACGCCGGATTTTCCCGATCGCCTAATGCTGAATGATGGAGCAGTCCCAACATTAGAACCGCAGGCGGTGAGTGAGACTGCTTCAAATGTCTGTGTCTTTGCCTATGCTCATCAAGTAGCCCAAACATGATCACGTATAGTTAATTGATCAATGGAGCATGCGATGTGTAGTGCGTGTACATTTGTTTAGCTGGCCACTATATGTGTAACTTTATGTTTGTGTATTGTAAAAGCACTCCAAACAACAATACACAAAGAGGGGGGAAATATGTTGAACTAAATAAGCGCGCTTCTTCATTCAAATGCGCTACTATTCCGTGTCTTTCTATGTAAACACTTAGCCTGCCGTGCAAAACCAGTCCGCTTACTGTCTACACAAACCACGCGTAAACACACAAACACACGTGCACAACTGCACTTCCCACATGTACACCTTCAAAGACAAAAATACGACGATATAATTCAAGTATAAATATGTAAATAACACAAGCCGCTAAGCATATTATATAGTTAGTGTATAACTTGTACCACATACAGACGTCCTGCTCTAGTCGTTTTTGCTGCTGCTCCTGTTCAACTGCAGCCTCTGGGTCTGATTCCGGATCATAGATGTATGGCTGTATCTGATTAAAAGCCATATTTTTATTTTGAATAAAGTTTTTTTCCCGCTGTTAGGGATGACACAGCTTTACGACGCACTCGACTCAACACAATAGCAGCAGCGAGCACACGTCATTATTTAGCTCCGCTCACACGACACGCCCCCACCCGCTCGGCTTTTTTCGGAAAGACTCGGAACAGCGCATCTTTCTTATATAATTATTAAAAAAATTAAGACTTTTCAGAGATATGCAGGATGCAATGCTACTCTATAGGTACTCAAGATTGACATGACACTGACTGAAACTGAGTGTTTCACCCCCCCTTTAACAAAAAACAAATTTATACCCATTTCAATTATTTACTTTTTACCAGTGAAACCAATATAACATCTCAACATTCACAAATATACATTTTTGACATTCAAAAACCAAACAAAAACAAATCAGTGACCAATATAGCCACCTTTCTTTGCAAGGACACTCAAAAGCCTGCCATCCATGGATTCTGTCAGTGTTTTGATCTGTTCACCATCAACATTGCGTGCAGCAGCAACCACAGCCTCCCAGACACTGTTCAGAGAGGTGTACTGTTTTCCCTCCTAGTAAATCGCACATTTGATGATTGACCACAGGTTCTCAAAGGGGTTCAGATCCGGTGAACAAGGAGGCCATATCATTAGATTTTCTTCTTTTATACCCTTTCTTGCCAGCCACGCTGTGGAGTACTTGGACGCGTGTGATGGAGCATTGTCCTGCATGAAAATCATGTTTTTCTTAAAGGATGCAGACTTCTTCCTGTACCAGTGCTTGAAGAAGGTGTCTTCCAGAAACTGGCAGTAGGACTGGGAGTTGAGCTTGACTCCATCCTCAACCCAAATACCTCAATGAGATATTTCTTGGCCCAGTCTTGACGTTTCAGCTTGTGTGTCTTGTTCAGTGGTGGTCGACTTTCTGCCTTTCTTACCTTGGCCATGTCTCTGAGTATTGCACACCTTGTGCTTTTGGGCACTCCAGTGATGTTGCAGCTCTGAAATATGGCCAAACTGGTGGCAAGTGGCATCTTGGCAGCTGCACGCTTGACTTTTCTCAGTTCACGGGCAGTTATTTTGCGCCTTGATTTTTCCACACGCTTCTTGCGACCCTGTTGACTATTTTGAATGAAACGCTTGATTGTTCGATGATCACGCTTCAGAAGCTTGGCTATTTTAAGACTGCTGCATCCCTCTGCAATATATCTCACTATTTTTGACTTTTCTGAGCCTGTCAAGACCTTCTTTTGACCCTTTTTGCCAAAGGAAAGGAAGTTGCCTAATAATTATGCACACCTGATATAGGGGGTTGATGTTATTAGACCACACCCCTTCTCATTACCGAGATGCACATCACCTAATATGCTTAATTGGTAGTAGGCTTTCCAGCCTATACAGCTTGGAGTAAGACAACATGCATAACGAGGATGATGTGGTCAAAATACTCATTTGCCTAATAATTCTGCCCTTCCTGTATATATATATATATATATATATATATATATATATATATATATATATATATATATATATATATATATATATAAATACATTTTACACCACAAAAAAATAAATAAAAAAATAATAAATAATTTATTTTGTTTTGTATCTATCAATTATTATTTATTTTTTTGTGATGTAAAATGTATATATATATATATATATATATATATATATATATATATATATATAAATATATATATATATATATATATATATATATATATATATATATATATATATATATATATATATATATATATATATTCAAGGACGATTTTTCAAATGATGTTGGGGTACTGGTGTTGCTGTTGATGGCTGATCAGCAATGATTTGGTGGTCACTTTCTTTCTCCTCCAGGGGGCGATCAACAGGCTTTTCTCTCTCTCTTTCTTTCAAAGTCTACAAGCAACAGACCTCTGAGCGCATGTTCTTTTGCAACCGCTTCTCTCCTCAGCTTCAAAAGACCAAAGGTTCACAAACTTTTGTTCTTTTTGTCTACCATCAGACTTTAAATGAATATAATTCAGCACACATTCGGATGTTAAAGCGTTTCTGATGTAATAAAATCATAGACAGTAAAAGAAATGGACCGAGCGTTCCCATTGACGTCTACGGCGAAAGAATGAAGTCAACCTAGGGGCACTCACTTCCTGATGGCTGAGCGAACTGCGCAGGCTCAGACTGAGCTTGACGACGTAGATGTGACGTGAGCCTCCTGTCTGACAGCTGTGAGTCTTCTAGTAGATGTGGAAAGCGAAAGCTGAATCACGTCGTTTAAATATTTTCTCCCGTTGCTTTTGGCTCACTATGGGCTTCTCCCCATTCTTCCCCCTTGACTTTATCAGACTAGTCTCCAGGACATGTCTCCACGTCCCCCCTATTGTCTCATAGACAGTAAAAGATTGCCTGCGAGCGTCTCTTCAGGTCTATACGGTAATTTCTCAACTGTGCGACAGGGTCGCGTTGGTTATGACGCAATCGTTAGCCTATTTTTACAAAAACAGCTGCTGCGGGGCGATAGTGTAAGATACAAGGTAATGGAGCCTTTTATACATTGTCATGTTTCTTTAGAAATAAACAATGGACAAATGGAGTCTTTAAACGTCTCAGATGTAAAGTTATTCACTGTCAAAGTGACTCAAAAATGAATGGGAGTCAATGGGATGCTAACAGCAGGTGATGGCTTGGTTAGCAATGGCAGCCCCTAGGGGTGGAACGCTTTCCGAGCGCTAGATTACCCCTTGAATAAAATAGCGATTTTTCTTCTTCTTCTTCTTCTTCTTCTTCTTCTTCTTCTTCTTCTTCTTCTTTTTTCTCTCTCTCTCGTGTGTGTGTGTGTGTGTGTGTCTGTTTTCGCAATTGTCTTACTTTAATGGGTGTTATAATTATATGTGGGCTATGAGCAGGCCTGTGAATATAGCCTATTAATATTATTACATTTTTAACTCATAAAAATGAAGATATAAATAGGCCTACATTATTGTTGTAGCCTAAATTACAACTGTCCTGTGAAATAATTGTAAAAAATATTATTCGATAAGGGCCTCTCAGCCAAATAACTAGTATGATTTTACGCAAAAAGACAACTGATGCGTAAAATTCTTCACTTTCAAGCGTTCAGATCTTCAAGCTTATATTTTGCAGAATACCGGTGAAAGCTGCAAACTTGTCTCCACAGAAATGTTGCAAATTGTGTGAAATGCCAATAGATCTAACTATAAAGGCCTTCCCCACAAAAGCATGTTAAACTACAGAGATGGAGTTGGTGAGAAGCAGCATTTTCCTGCATGAACCGAGGTGCTCTGAGATGCTGGAAACACATGAAAACACAGTGTTGCTCAACAAACTATTAAATCGCAGCAATAGCCTGTCTCAATGTGAATATTACTGTGATTAATTCTGCAGCCACATTTATCATCAATTTACATTAATTATTAGCTTTTCATCGATTCACAAACCACCTCCGAGCCTCCTATTTGGGAAACCCGGCCCAAGCTAGAAGCAATGAAATAAACAATTCCGTCAGAATCCTACTGTGCGACAACCCCGACATTTCGTCACATTTTCACAAATGAAAGGCAATTGTTGTTAAATATGCAAGTCAATGCACGGAGAGAAATAAGTTCTGCAAATTCGCATCAAACCTCGCCCATCCAATCAGATGTTGGGCCCACCATTTCAGAAAGGTGTAAACAAACACGGCTTTGTAGGCTCGATCCCGTGCGGTGCGCTTCCCGTAGGCTATACGAACTGCCTCAGGTGGACCTGTAGGACTTGACATGATGAAATGCTAATAATAAATATAGCTATGGAATATCAAATTATATTGAAATGTTGCTGCAGAATGAATAAAGCCTAGGCTAAAATCGATATATGCTTCATTGAAGCGAGAGTAGGCTTGGTTTTATATAGGCCCTATAATAATAAAGACTTGAAAACACTTGATTGTTGCTGTTTGTCTTGTAGCTGCAGCCCAGGACTTGTTTGATATAAAATATGATATCGGTAAATTGCTGTTTGCTAATGATGTTCCTCTTTGAAAATAAAGGTAATAATTTAACATTAATATAAGAGAAGATTCAAGAAACAATAAGAATGATTGAGAAATTGTCGTATTCATGGGGTTTTAAGTTTTCAGTAGAAAAGACAAAGATGATGTTTTTTAGAAAGAAGCTTAAAGAAGTAAAGTTAACAATGAATGGGAGACAAATTGAACAGGTAAAATCCTTTCGGTTTTTAGGTGTTTTATTTGCCTCTTAACTGACTTGGAGTGAACATGTAAAAATGATTGAGAAAAAAGGGGAAAAAAAATTAAATATAATGAGATGTTTGAATGAAAAGTGAAAAGCCTTGAGACATATGTTGCATTATTAAGACCAGTGATTGAGTATGCAAAGACACTTTTACAGAAACTGGAAGTAATACAAAATCAAGCGTTGAGAATCTACTGTGGGGCTATAAAGTCCTCTCCAGTTTAAGTTGAGATGGGTGAATTACCTCTAAATTTAAGATAAAGTAGTTGATGAATTATTGGATACATTTAAAATGGCATAATGAAGAAAAACATCCTACTATAAAGGTTCTTAGACCTGTTGGGAAAGTATGAAAGCAAAGGGTGAATGTTTTGTTTGGTTATCAAATGATTTGGCAAAAGAAATGGGATTAGAAGGGAAAAATACAGTTCCTTATCCATTGACACTGCCTTGGTTGTTTCCCTCTCTGATTTTAGATTTGCATATACTATACAAAATTAAGTAAAGAGACTTAAAGGGAAAGGAAATTGGGCAAACATAGTTTAAGAAATATTGAGAACAGTGCATAAGTCTTTTATTGTGATATTTTCTAATGGATCAGAGGAACCTAAGAATGGAAATACTGGCTTTGCATTTGTTATGCATATTAGGGAAACAGCACCTGATCATTTAACATTATTTTCAGTTGAGATGTTAGCTATTTTAAATGCATTACAATGGGTAGAACATAATAAGATTAAAATGGCAGTAATATGCTCCGATAGCTTATTAGCATTGGTTTCTTTGCAGTTTTTATCTTCTCATAACAGACCTGATTTTGTTTATGAAATATAATTCTGTACAGATTAAAACATATAGAAATACACGTTAGATTTATATGGATTCCAGCTCATAGGGGAATTGAGGGGAATGAGATTGCAGATGCTTTAGCAAAGCAAGCTTTAAAATAAGACAGGATAAAATGGAGGTATCATATAGTAAAGCAGAAATTAAAACAATAATTCATATTAATATAATGATTTCATGGCAAAATTATAATATCTAGGATGAGGTTAGGACATACTAGGTTAAATATAACAATGTATTTATTGAGAAAACATCCCTCGGGTATGTGTGATTGTGGAATGGAGGAAGAGTCAGTGGAGCATGTTTTATGTCATTGTATTAAGTATCACACAGATAATAAGATTAAAAGATGAGTGAGAGAAACATGGGGTGAGTGTGCTAAATCTAAAGAATATATTAAATGAAGAACAGATAAATAAAGCAGTATTTATTTTCAGAAAAAAAAGAAACATTAATAGAATTTATTTATTTATTTTTCTTTTTTTTCCTCTGTCTCACACTCCAGTACAATAGGTGGCGGAAATGCGCCTAAATTGTTAGTAGCCACTCGCCAACATGCTCACCAAAGGAAAAACTGAAGAAGAAGAAGAAGAAGAAGAAGAAGAAGAAGAAGAAGAAGAAGAAGAAGAAGAAGAAGAAGAAGAAGAAGAAGAAGAAGAAGAAGAAGAAGCAGCTCTATACAGCAAGGTGGCGCCAGTCCGCCATTAACGCAAATTCGAAGAAGACGAAGAACAAAAACAGCATGCAAGCTTCGAAGCACATATTGAAAATAAATGTTAAGTAAGCGTTTTTAAGTTTGATATTTGTTTTGTAAGAATGGATGTTAAATTGGAGCTCGTGGATATGAGTGAGGCAGAATCCTGCAGAGTGAACACTGAGGAACAAAGAGGTTGGTGATCATTCTTGAGTCTCCATTAATCTCTGCTGGTAACATCAAAGCATTTGAGAGACCGGCCGTGCCCACACATTAACTGTAATTATGAGCCCGAGCCCGATTTAAACCCGACCATTTTTTAATACGTAGCGTTCTGACGAGAACGAGCCTGTAATGACTAATGAGCAGAGAAGCCGGTGACTCTCGGCTCAATAATCCGCAGGCGCGCGCTCATGAACCCACCGGTAAAATTATGTTCGCTCAAATCAAGCTCAGACATGACATAAATCTGCAGCTTAATTACTATACTTGTCGTAGCTATTAAACAATGCTTTTTTCCCTTCATATTTATGTTTAAATATTATAATATTTTTAAATTTCATCTGATAATTATAGACATGCGAGTGTGTCAGAAATGATTATGGTGGTAATATTTGGTTAAATATTAAGTTTTGTTTTGTAAAAAGCCTTTCTTTCGTTTTGTACAAATTTACTTTTAATAAAGCAATTTCATTGCTCATGAACTGGAACACGTCTCAAATGAGCTGAAACTCGGTAACGTTAGGCTAATTGCCTCACAGACATGAGAAATATGTAATACGTAGAAACGAAAAGATTTAAATATGCATAGTGCAGTGTTCAGAACACAAGCTTGATACAGATGGATCACGGCGATGGGCATGAGCGGGATGTTAAAGTTTAAGGGATTTTTTTTAATTTTTTTTACCCTCTAATGAATATGATCGGGTGAAAGCACATTTAAACAGGTAACTTAGCACTTATTCACACACGGAATTGTTCTCTCTAATGCATTCAAAAACTTTTTGTAGTGCTTACCTGCTTAGAGTTATCAGTACTGTAGCTATAGACCCTTTTACTGTTTGTATACAATGATGACGTAGCAACGTATACGCGCGCATTTTGGCAACAAAACGCATTGGGGCGAGAATCAGCAGCATGTCAAGCTACGTGAGCGGATTAAGCAACACAAACCGAGAAAGTTATTTTAAAAAGTTGACTTTATCAAATGGTATTCGGCTACCAGATCCGTGTACTATAGTGGAGTGGATAGAAGACGTTAGCAGATATACAGTGGGAAAGAAACCGAGAAACCGAGCGTGTAAACCCGAGACAAGCAAATCACTGGATGCTTATGAATACGTTGTCTTTGGGCATGTACAGAATGTCCAATACAGTTTTCTACATTTATTCTTATTCTTCACACAGACATACATTTATCCCTTTCCTTACATTTTATGTTGTTATTGATTCGTATGTGTCGACACACTTTTGTTTAAAGTTTAATTTTGTAATGCTATAGTACTTTAATAGCAGCTATGTTGCTTGCATACATTTCTCAGATGGTTATTTTGCAATTAAACTATTAATAAAATCATTACAAATGAAATTGATAAGTACTGTGATTATTTATATGATAATCTGGGTGTGGGGTGGTACATTCCCAGCAAACACAAAACGTTTTTACAACGTTCCACAACGTTGTATTCTGGTTGCAATTAGGTAATGTTGTAGGACAACGTTTTAAAGACGTTTTAAAAACGTTTTTTAAAATAGAAAAATAATGTAACCAAAATAAAACGTTTTAAAAACGTTGTGAAAATACCAACCTGGGACGTTTTCTTTAAGTAGTCAAAAAAACGTAAATATCACGTTTGTTTACTACGAAAACAAAACTAGACCAAACTACAACTTTTGGGAGACGTTTTATTCAGGTGTTAAAATAACGTTATCTGCACGTTGGAAAAAAAACGTTTTAAAAACGTTGTGAAAATACCAACCTGGGACGTTTTCTTTAAGTAGTCAAAAAAACGTAAATATCACGTTTGTCTACTACGAAAACTAAACTAGACCAAACTACAACCTTTGGTAGACGTTTTATCCAGGTGTTAAAATAACGTGATCTGAACGTTGGAATAAAACGTTTTAAAAACGTCATGGTAGTACCAAAATACAACCATATGCCAAACCTCCAACGGTAGGCTACGTTCTGTTTGTGAAAAATATACACAGAATATAAACAGAACGTGACAGTAACATTTTAACATCAACGATTCAGTGACTGATGGAGTAACAGATGAGGCTGATGCAGAGCTGAGCATTCTATATCAATGTTGTGAATATACTTTAAGGTGCTCATTTAACTGATAGAATAGCTATATTAGAGTATTATATTATATTATATTATATTATATTATATTATATTATATTATATTATATTATATTATATTATACAAGCTTTCATTCTCATTCCATTTAAAGTTTTACGTAGGCATAGGCTGCAGTTTCCACTTAAACGGTGGCCTACTTAACTATCGGGATATTATACTTCAGTGTAAAAAATATGTATTCATGTAAACGCAACACTGCACAAATTACACATGACGTGTTTAACGTGCGTGCGTGTTGAACATTCGAGTCGCTTTTAAACAAACTGGAGCGGATGGAATTACCATGGAAACGGGGCAGCTCGTCTGACAACAAGCAGCAAAGCTCCGTCTGTCACTGTTGTTTTCACTAATTTCAGGTAAGTTTAGTCCCTAATATTACACATATAATACATACAACTGTTCTTGACACTTTCTAACACGCTTCTGTTGAATATTTACTGTAAAGAAATGGTTTAGTGTCTTCGGAAAAAGTCCGTTAGCGTCTTAACCGTTAGGCTAATTGAGAGGTAACGTTAGGCTAACTATAGCCCTGAGCTCTTATTTATGAAAGTTGGGCTTTTAATTCCATATTATGTGTAGATAAGAGGTTTTGTTAATGTTTTGCTGGCTATTTGTCAATGGTTGAATGAAAGGAACGTTAATTTAAGTATTTAACCAAACAGTTTGCACTTTACGTGACTCGGTGACGTCACTCACATGCGCTATTTCAAACATGTTTGATCTTTCATAGTAAACAAGTATTGACCACGTATATAACCATGCATCTGTAAAACCTAAACGTAAATTCTGGTATCTTACGATATTATATATTGTATATATCCTGTATATTAATCTTTTTTTTTTTTTTGCTGCATTTTCACCTATGCACTAGTTTATTTATTTCTAATAAACCTACCTGAGTGACATTGTATAGTTTACCACTTATTGTTGGCTCTGTGACAAATTGTTTATGTTCCTAGATTGTGATGGCTGTCCAGCACTATGAACCATCTGACTTGTAAGTAAAACATACATACATACATACATGCATACATACATACATACAACCATACATACATTCCTGTGTGTATATGTTGATCATTCTAGCAAATTAAATGGTTAAATGTTCATTAATTAACTCTGAGATCAACTTTGCAGATGCAGTTCATGTGTGCGTATAGGGAGACAGTAGATACTGAAATCATCACGAGTGTCTGGCGTGCTTCGGTTTAAGTAGTAGTAGTTATTTACATACTATAGACATGGCAGAACAAAGACTTCAGATTTCAGTTCCAGTCTTTTTGAGCTTTAATATTCAGACACTAGTCTGTATCAATATCTGATTCATTGTAGAGCCCTTATTTTGATTTATACATAAAGAATATTTCCAAATTCTGTAACGTTCTGCTTAATACAGTAAATTCCATTTGTGACTGGATTCTGTGATTTCATCCATGTTTGGCTCTACGTGGTATTTGCAGTATTAAAGAGAGGTAGTTTTGAGAGTGAATTATTGTTGTGTTATAAATTTGTTACCATTAGTATAAGAAGGGTAAGACTAAAAGACTAAATTTCAGTCCGGCAGAATTTTCTGCACACTTCACCACCGAGGCCAGATGAGCATTGTGAATGTACGAACCTCACATTATATTTATAACAATCCTTGTTGATGTTTGAATTGTATTTCAGGGCAGTTTGTGAAGACGGATAAACAAGAGATGTTGTGAAAACCAGGACAGATGTCGGTTCCAGATCCACCTTCCAGACCAGACTTCTGTCTCATATGGATTGCTGTCTAATGGTGTATTATATGTTCTCTGCAGAATTAGGTGCATGCAGATATTACTCAGGAACACGACTAAACTTTGTTTGCTATAATACATCTATTTAGTGTACCAATGTGAAACAGACTAAAACACTTGACTGTTTCTCAAAATCAGGTATGCCAATATTATAAAATATTATTTATTGAACAATAATAGAGACAGAGTGTATTTAGGCCACGCCCACACCGGTAAAAAACACATAACTAAGTTTTTATAAGCTGTCGACCCCAAAAAACAAGCGTTTAAGGACAAAAGTGGATACAGGCAATAAGACGTGAAGCTTCAGCAAGAAGAATGGGTAAATTTTGGGATCCTGACACTCCATATGCCTACGTGTGTGTGTAGTAAACCTTTTGTTAAATATCCAAATGTCAGTTTTATATATTATATATTATATTTCCTGTCGCTGATTACTTTCCCCTCCAGTGTGTGTAGTTCTCAGTGTAATATAGCATGACGCGCTCTGTCTCAAGTGCCTGTATCCACTTTAGTCTTTAAACACTCGTTGTTTTTTTGGGGTCAACAGCTTATAAAAACTTCTGGGTTTTGTTCCTGGGGTTTTTAGCTTGTTTAATGTACACCAGGTACAATAGAAAAAATAGATTGCAGTAAAATAACATATGCAATAACATAATCTGTAATTAGTTAAAATGAGAATTTACATTTTATAGATTAATCTCTTTTGTTATAACATCTGTGCACTGAATTTTTATGGATTTTTCTCTACATTTTTTTGTTCATGTTCTTATTTAAATTCCCAGTCATTGCATAATTTGCATGTGCTGTACTTTATTTGTACCATTTTGTTTTATTGGCATACCGGTATTTTTATTTATCTGTTTAGAATTTTTTTCTTATTATTAATGAGAGCTTTAATTGTAGTCTTCTACAATTATCTCAAGGATTTCAATTTACATTATCTCTACTAAAAATGAAAAAGCTGTTATCATGTAACTTTTCTGTTGTTGTTCCAAACTTGTATGACTTTGTTAGACATTCGAGTTAATATTTCTTATTCACCATTCACTTTCTTTTGTTCAAAAAAGTGAATAGTGAATAAGGAACATTATGCTTAATATCTCCTGACTTAAGGTTAACATTAACACCTCCCTTTGTGTTTAACAAAGGAAAGTCATACAGATTTAGATTGGAATAATGCAAGGATGAGTAAATGACAGATTTTTCTTTTTTTGTGAACTTACCTCTATCATATTGCTTTTTATATTGTGTGAATAAATACAATGACTGACAAATGTTGTGTGTAGTATAAATTATTAGTACTACATATGTTTATGTAGTTTAATAAAATGGGAAACAAACAGAGGTAAGGCCTACAGGTAAGGTGAAATGTAAAAAGCGTTATTAATAAGCTGAATATTAAGATTGACAGAAATATTATAACGTGATTAGCCTTGACAAATTATACAGAGATCTAAAAAGACCACAATATATTTTTCTTACTGTAGTTATATTGTTTTTATATTAAAGATAACAGTAAAAACAAAAAAACATTTTGATCACAGCATGTGTGAAGTGAAGAACCAGTTTGAATGTGGTACGTTTCTACAACGTTGGAAGGAGATGGACGTGGTAGGTGACAAAAACGTTATAAACACATTTTTGCAATGTTGGAAGGAGAGGATATGGTAAGGTGATAAAAAAACGTTTTAAATATGTTTCTGCAACGTTGCAAGTAGACGCGGTAACGTGATAAAGACGTTTCTGCAACGTTACAAGGAGACGTGGCAACGTGATAAAGACGTTATAAGAACGTTTCTGCAACGTTGTGAAAAAACGTATTTATAACGTGAAAAAAACCCGACATCTGTCGTATTAAATACGTCGGATAAAAACGTTATCGCGACCTTTTCACAACATGAAAAAAACGTTTTTACAACGTTGCTGTGTTTGCTGGGTTATACACACCAGTGGCAGCCAATGTTGGGAGGTTTATTATAAAGCATTAAGTTTCAAGTGCAGTAAATGTTTTACAAATGTAATTTTTTAATGCAAGCATTACAGCTAGACATTTTGATGCTGGGAAACCGTTTTGATAAACTTTCGGCGTTGCTAACACGAACCAATAGGGAACAACACCACTTCCGCTGCCAAAATGCGCGCGCAACTCTTTGATCACGTGGGCTGTAAAAGGGTTTATATACAGTTATTCTATTATATGATTTTGAATGAGCAGAAAGAGTGCCTATAATGTAACCTATGTTTAGTGTTGCAGTTCATGTTATGTATGTGTCTAATTTGCAGATTTATTGTCTAAAATGTACAGTAAGTGCAATAGGCCGTTGTTAGTGGACAGCGTGTGAAACAAGTCTTAAATTCATTTTACTCAGCAAGAAACTTTGAAAATAATGTTTAACTGAAATTTACATTCTTCTTATGTATGTGAAAGGTGTCCTTTCTTATTTTTATTTATTCACTTGTTTGTTTTGTAAATGTATTAATAAAAACATAAATAGATAAATAAATGTGATAATAGGAAAATAAATAACAGAATAAATGACGATAAAATAAATATGAATCATTTTTAATCAAATACAATTTTGTATTATCTTTCCCGTAATTTATTATTTTCTGCTTTTATAAAAAATATATCTTTAACTTTTATTCATTTGTTAATTAAAATATAACATTTATTTTTATATTTATGCGTTCATTTATTTTTCCCTCATGTATTTATTTTTACATTTATTGATCGATTGATTCATTTCTTTTTCCGTGTGCAACATGGAAATGAGGAGGGCGGTCCTTGTGTAGCTTCAACACATCATTGGTTTCACCACAGTCTATGAAGCTCACGCACGCAGAATCAGACCAGCTGAGGAGAGTTGTAAATGACGGCCGCATAGTTCTTTCACTAAACAAACGTATCAGTGTTTCCAGCAGTTTGACCCATTGAGAGATACGTTTCAATGGTACTTATTTCGTATCAGAAGAAAGTGCGATGGTCGTCCCACCGTACACACCTTACTTACTGACTCACGGGTTTTGAATGTGCTGGGACATACAGTGTTTTGCAGTGTGTCTATTAATTATCGCGGCAACATTTCAGTCTTTACTTCCACATCCATATCAGAATATAACAAGTAAAGGTAACTGCAGACTGGAGCAATGGGCGTGCCATGAGGTCGGAAAGGAATAGGGCGTGCCGAGAGGTCTTTTTAAAGTCTATGACCAGGACTCGAAAAGCTTCCTGATCCGCATAAAAGCGAGCCATAAACTGTATCACTATAATTACACAAGACAAAATACATTTCTTTCACTGTAAAAAAGCAATAATGATATTAAGAATACATTCAAAAGTATGTTGCCTTCGAAACCTTCTGTATGGCGCGGGTTACGTGACGTCATCGCCACCGCGACTTTTTTTAGGATCAATCATTAAAAAAACATTCACTGTTTGTGATAAATGCACTTATTTAACACATTACTTGAATATATTAAACATTTATTTTTGTATTGCCCTTTTTCTATTTCATTTTGGACTGACTTAGATATCCCTAAAATAGACATTCCTAGTATTAGAATTTAGATCCTCATGGCATTTTACTTTGTTTCCAAAACCCATATTTTTCTGAAAAACAAAATTATATAATTAAATTATTTTGCCGAAGTTGTATATGCATGACACAAATAAAAGAACCCTTCCTATATTACCTTTTATAAATCTCACAGTATACTTTGAAACCTTTTCAAAATTTTCTACCTTGATTCATAAACTTATATTTTTGTATTTATGTGTATTGTTCATTTTATACTTGTTATTGTTATTCTCTAATTTACACATTTTGTGCTGTATTTACAATGCTTTGTATTAATCGTTTTTATTGTATTATACTTGAAATGTCTGTACTTGAACTAAATAATAAAATATAAAATAATTGAAAAACAAATTATTATTTTAAAGATAAAAATGTCTCCTGACACTATTAAAGTCATACTAATTTTGTACTTTCATTTAAAGTACATACAAACTAAAAGTAATGTTATTTTTATAATAATGGTGAAGCAAATGTTTTTGCTGTATAAAGGCACATACGTGTTTGATCAAACACTCACCATATAATATTAAATGAAGTAAAACCGGTTTAATAAACTACTTTTAAGTGACATTAATCAAGTAAGCAAAACAAACAACATTTTAGCCCAAAAAACATTTATTCAGTAGTCATTTTTACAATTAAGTTTTTTAAAACGTCAGTTGAATTTGTCATCAAAGGCTTGTGTTCTAAGTCAAAACTCATTCCTCCACCGAAAACTAAGGTTACTGCTGATTGGCCAACGCAGTCACCAGGAGGAAGCTCCTTGGACCAATGAGAAACCTGTCACCACGCCCCTACCTCCTGCCACGCCCCTACCTCTTGCCACGCCCATTACTCCAAGCTGCAGCTACCCCTGTCTCGAATATAACCCTCCTAAAACATTGATAAGCACATCTAGTTTTAACAGTAATTTGATGCGTTGTTTTCGACTTCATTCGCTAAGTAGCGCAACTCTCTAACTAACGTTAGCTGTTTGTGTAACGTGGAGATGTCCGCCATAGTATACACATGCAAGAGCTGAACTTACAACCTGTTGAGTTCAAAATCACTACTATAAAGACCACTGGAACTTATCTCTCAATGGGTCAATGGGTCATAAATATAAAAATAAATGTTAAATTTAATTAACAAATAAATAAAAGTTAAAAAGATATATTTTTATAAAAGCAGAAAATAATAAATTAAGGGAAAGATAATACAAAATTGTATTTGATTAAAAATGAATAATTTATTTTATCAAGTCATTTATTCTGTTATTTAGTTTCCTATTATCACATTTATTTATCTATTTATGTTTTTATTAATTTACATATGTGTATATTTATTTATTCATTTATTTACTTATTCATTCATTCATTTACTTATTTTTAATTTGTGCAGGGTTGGTCCTCCATAAAAAAGTAGCAATGAGTGCAGTCAGTATGTATGTGGATGACAGCTTTTTAAAAAAAGGGGTAACCTGGATCTTAATGCTGAAGCATCTGATGATTGTATTATAAAATGTAATATTTATTCCCAACTGTGTAATTTCTACTCCAATACAATCCCATGTGCAATCATTTTTGCTGAATTCTGCAGTCAAACAAAAACACACTGGGTTAAAAACAACCCAAAAATATAGGACAGAACACATGTTGGGCTAATTTTACGCAGCAAATTGGGTTGTTTATTTAACTCGGCATAATGGGTTGATTTATTATTACTATAATACTATACTCTAAAAAATACATTAAAATGGTGTACTGCATGAATTTAACTTTTTTTTACACATACTCGGCGTCAAACACACCAGGCTTGTTCGAGAATGATGCATTGGCGTTGCACAGACCTATCCAGCGTATGATATCAAAATAATCCATGAGTGATTCAAAAGCATAAGGAGTCGTATGAGCTCGCTGTACTTTGATGTTATACGGCGATCGGGCTGCACAGCACCGATGCATCTCGAACAAGCCTTCCATCACTCTGTGGTTTTGAAATCACTTTGAATTACCATTGTATATGAAACATTATAAATGTGCTATATGAAGTGCTATATAATTAATCTTGCCTTGCCTAGTCTGTTCGATTGTGTGGATGACATTGTGTGGATCTGACATTTTGGATTTTGGTAAAATACTGAAACATAAAATATTTATTATTTGAATGTACTGAAGATGTATTCAAACTAAATAGGTTTTATAGAATAAAGGGAAGTGATACAGTGGGTTTAAAAAAATACAATAATTAAACAACACTGTTTACAGATAAACATACAAATGAATGAGGACAGAATTATGAGAATACTCAGAACTATAAAAACAGCTGTATATTTGTAAAAAAAATAAAAAAAAAAAAAAACACCTGCATCTTACCTTATGATACTTAAAGGGTTACTTTAGCGATTTAGCATATGGCTTTTTATCAGTAGAAACCCGAGAGTATATTCAAAGGATTGTGTATTTACTTAATACTTAAATCTCTGTACTTGTGAACCGGCGTACTTCAAGCACTGATTAACATGAAAATTACAGAATTGATTTGTGGTTACTCTTATTTAATTCTGTTTGTCACATGAATACAATTTTGACAATGTAATGTGTTCACTTTAGGTCTGATGGAGGTGAAAGAGGAATGTCAAGAGCTAAATGAAGTGGAGGAGAAACATCAGTATCCAGAACCTCATAATTTTAAAACTGAAGAAAAAAAACCCTTGACTTTTGAGAATAAGTATCTTCTGTTTTTGAGCAAAAGAACTCAAAGAAAAGAAGTACAAAATGATTTCACATGCAATCAGTGTGGAAAGAGTTTCATTCGTAAACAACTCCTTGTTGACCACATCCGAATTCACTTAGGATTGGAGTCGTTCACATGTGATCAGTGTGGAGAGAGTTTTGTGCGTAAAGCACTCTTGAATGATCACATGAGAATTCACACTGGAGGAAAACCTTTCTTTTGTGAACAGTGTGGAAAGAGTTTCATTCGTAAAGCACTCCTGAATTATCACATGCGAAGTCACACCGGAGAGAAGCCTTACAGATGCTCTCAATGTGGGAAGGGGTTCTCACTTAGAGGATACCTTAATTTTCATATGAAAGTTCATACTGGAGAGAAGCCTTACAGATGTGATCAATGTGGCAAGAGTTTCACATTTAAAAGCAACCTTAAGAATCACTACAGAATTCACAGTGCAGCGACACCATACACATGCAATCAGTGTGGGAAGAATTTCGCACAGTCAGACACTATTATATATCATCAGCGCGCTCATGCTGGAATAAAGCCATTTAAATGTGATCAGTGCGGTAAAACATTTATTTTGCGGTCACATCTGAAAAAACACATGACAGCTCATACAAATGAGAGGCCTTACTTTTGTTCTGTTTGTGGAAAGACTTTTTCGCGACTGGACTGTTTTAAAATGCACCATAAAGTTCATACTGGAGTGAAATCTCATGTGTGCTCTGAGTGTGGGAAAGGTTTCAGCAGAACAAGCGACTTGAAAATTCACCAAAGAATCCATACTGGAGAAAAACCGTACAAGTGTTCACACTGTGACAAGAGTTTTAATCAGTTAGGGCAGCTGAAAATACATGAACGAGTGCACACTGGAGAGAAGCCGTACCTCTGCCCTTCGTGTGGGAGGGGTTTCACTTCATCAGGTGCTCGACTGATTCATGTAAGGAAGCATTGTCCAAAGTTGTCAAAGTGAGCTATCTAATCTAACCTAAATATATATATATTTTTTTTTATCTACAATGAGCAAAGATAAGCAGTTTCATTCGTTGGATATTTGCTTAAAAAATCCTCTGTATTGGTGAATCGTTTGCTTGTTTGAAGTTAATCTAATTAAAGTTATTTTGGTCATGCTGATGTTTCTACTGTGTCATCTATTACAGTTTCCCAAACCTAAAAAAAAAAAAAAAGGTTTCTCTGGTCTGATACACCCATTTCACATCTTGGAGTCTTCACTGATGGGCTGATGAGCAAATCAGGTGTATATGAAGAAATCTTATGACTTCTGAATCTCCTTAATTACAGTCAAACTGCCTTTTTTTATACTGTTGTCTGATGTCACATGGTTTTTACATTCAAAAACATCAAAATGAATAAGCTATTTTCTGCCATGATTTTGAGGCTCTCTCAAGAATTGCTCCGTTTTAATGAGTGTGCCGCACTGAAAACATATAAAGGAAACGATTCATCTCTCATCCACCCGCGATTGATTGGAATGTATTTTTTTTATTAACATTACTTGGCCTGCCCGATCGATGAACATGTAGCATAAGTGCGCATATGCTACATGTTTAGCATATCTATCTCCGTTGGCGAACAGGGCTTCACATATGATAAATGTAAGGAAATAGTCAGGCTGACAGAGATGATTTCAGAATTAGAGACACGCATCCAGACTTTATTTGAGAGTAGTGAGAATGTAACAGCTTTAGATACTGCTTTGGAGTGGATCAAAAAAACACTCTTCCGTTCCGATTAGAACATCAAACAGGTTCTCCCCACTCAGTGACGCACCCACTGAGGATCCTGTTGAAAGTGCCCTAGTTATTGGCGATTCTATTACACGGAATGTGAAAATAGAGACACCAGCCACCATAGTCACATGTTTACCGGGAGCCAGAGGGCCTGACATCAAAGCAAATTTAAAAGTGCTGGCTAAAGCTAATCGTAAATTCTCTAAGATTATTATTCACATCAGCACTAATGATGTTCGACTTCACCAGTTGGGGATCACCGAAATTAACATTAAAGAAGTGTGTAAACTCGCAAGTCTTTTTCTCTGGTTTCCCTCCCTGTTAAAATGAGTGATGAAATACTAAGCAGATTATCATCACTCAATGGCTGGTTGTCTAAGTGGTGTCTGCAAAATAGCATAGGGTTTATAGACAATTGGAAATGTTTTTGGGGCAGACCTGACCTGTTGAAGATAGACGGCATTAATCCCTCCTGAGCTGGTGCTGCTCTTCTCTCTAGTAAATTGGCACATAGTCTTAGAGCTAAACCTTGACTCACTGGGGCCCAGGTCAGGAAGCAGACAAACTGGCTAAATCAACCGTCTGCTAGCTGTCTCACGTCACCAAAGTCAGCTAAATCCCAGCACATAGAGACTCTTTCAGCTAGATATTATCACATAGAGACTGTGTCTGTTTCCTGAATTAGTAAATACAAAAAGCCATCAAAACCATTCAACAGTAAAAATTTAATTGATGTCCAACAAATAAACAACAGATATAATACGGATGAACAATTGATAAAGCTTGGGTTGTTGAATATTCGAACCCTTTTTCTCCAAAAAAGCTTATTGTTAATGATATGATTATAGATCATAACTATGTGCTGTGTTAGACAGAAACCTAAAACCTGACGATTAGATTACTTTAAATGAGTGCAACCCAAGATTATTGTTATAAACACGAGCCACTTCTGAAAGGTAAAGGGGGAGGTTTTGCTGTAATTTATTATAAAATCTTTAGTATTACTCAGAAGTCTAGTTTCAAATATAATTCCTTTGAAGTTTTGGTGCTTTTTGTAACGTCGCGTAGTGTAAATGATAAATCCCGTTTGACATTTGTGTTGGCTACTGTACAGGCTACCAGGGCACAATACAAACTTTATCAAAGAATTTGCTGGTTTTCTATCAGAGTTAGTACTGGCTGCAGATAAAATACTAATTGTTGGTGATTTTAATATCCATGTAGACAATGAAAAAGACACATTGGGATTGGCATTTAGAGACATTCTAAACTATTGGAGTTAGAAAACACGTATCAGGACCCACTCATCGCCATAATCATACTTTAGATCTAGTAATGTCACACGGAATAAATGTTGATAACAATGAAATGCTGCAGCAGAGTGATATCTCAGATCAGTATCACGTATACTTAATTTAGCTAAGGCTCCAAAGCCATCCACTTACTTCAAATATGGCAGGAGTATAACTGCTGTGACTAAAGATTGCTTTGTACATAATTTTCCTCATCAGTTCCATCTCCTCAGCATTACAGATAGCCTAGAGGAACTTGATGTTGCAACAGAAAACTATTGACTCTCTCTTTACTAGCACTTTAGACAAAGTTACTCCCCGGCACTTAAAGGTGCCATGTGTAAAAATTGAGGCAAAAATATCCAAAAATTACCTACACGCATCAAAAGAATGAGAAGAAATAAGGGCGATGATGTCATTAAAAAAAATGTCAAGTTATAGTGCTGCAGAGATATCAACCTTAATTAGCAGTAGCATTACTAGCCCCGGCCCGACAGGTATCGTAATACCAGTCTTGGCCATGGGAGGCGGTATGCGGGCAACACAACCACCAGCCAACCTGGCGTACTTGAACCTGATGTCAATCGTGTGGAAAGTACAGCCCACTACTTCATTTCAGTTCAGGGAAGAGATGGCCGAAGCCCTTGGCCCCTTAAATGTATCTGATATGATAAAAATAGCTGTTTTTACCTGACCGGAAAAAGCGGAAGTGCGGGCGCCCGGCGACTGTGTCCCGTCCCGTCATAATAAAAGTCCCGATACTCGTGAGCCGTTTAGAATAGGCGCCCTCCAGTGGACGAAAAGTTGCATAGTCTCAAACATCATTGCCTCCTCCTTCTTATATAAATCTTGTGAATCCATAACACAACGGGAAAAAACATCCAACAGTGATGCAAGCATTGGGGATAATTTATATGCACGCCCCCAACATTTGCATCTGTCCAAACATGTGCATTGTCAGGCGGAAATGGGAGCGAATCATCAAAACAAGCTGCTTGCAAGGACACACTTCATGTTCCAGGCTGTGCAGGATACTTTTCTACCCTTCCCACAGATAAAAATGTCAACAGTCATGGTTGATGTTTATAATCCGATAAAACAACAATTTAATTCAAGATCGTTCGTTTGTTCTGCAATTTCAAGCAAGCTTCGCTCAGCGTCTTAAAATGAAGAAAGTGGCAATTACAACTGTATTCCTGCAAGCAGTAAGTAGCGATTTCATCCACTTATTGACTGTTTCAAGAATTTTTGAACTGTCTATTACACTCTGGATTAGTAAATGCTATAGACTTGAAGGCAGAGACAAAGTGACAGATTGGCTAAAGTCACTATTGAAATTATCCGGAGACTCCATCGCATTTATGAAATGCTGGAGGGCGAACAAAGGAATAAAACCTCTAAAAAAATGTTTTTTAAAAGTTGAATTTGTATGGTTCATAAGAAGGGAAGCAAGACATTTGATTTATAAACAGAATTACAATTAATGTAAGAGAATAATAAAAATAAAAAGGACTGTGATGCTCTCTGTGTGACTGGGATTGAGATGAGGTAAAAATAGAGATTGTTTTAAAACAAGTTTAACATACATTTTGGAATTATAGTACAAATTTGAATACTTTATTGAAGTAATATGTATGAGAGCAGGGAGCAGGTAAAGTCTAGAAAGGTGGAGGTTCAATATGGAGAGAAGAGGAATGAAGACAGCATACATGTGTATGAATGAGAAGGAACCAAGTGGAACAGTGAGGTTTACAGAATTGTGTATTGAATATCATCAAACAAGGATGTCACAAGAGAGATAAGTGAACGAGTTAATTGAATGTGATACAAATACATAATTATGTCATTTTGATAAAGTTTTCAACATTTATAATTTTTGATTTATGTTCATAAGAATATGGTGTACAGTGAGAAACTGTACAGATCTAGATGTAAACATGAAGTTGAGGTTGAGGATAGTGACCTCATACATTTGAGCTTTAAACAAGTCATGCCTGGGCAGAGGAGTCATCTGAACTGTGGGCAAAGCACAAACATAAACTGAAGGATGTTTATATATATAGACTTAAGGGCTTGGATTAATTATTATCTATATATTACTTATTTTTTGTTGTTTAGTTTGAATTGGACCTCTATTGGAGTCTGTGATGATCTGGATTAATCAAGAGAAACAATGATTGTTTATTCCTTCATGTTTGCTAAAAGTGTGTATTTGGTCTCTGGGGAGTGACTGATGGTCTGTCCTAGGAATGTGTGATGTGTCACTAAACAGTTGATAGCAACAAGGTGTCGTGTGTTGGATTTTGAAGGTATCACACCCCTAAATTGACAGGAGTGCTCTGCAGTGACAGTGCTTACTCACTTAGCCCAGCTTCCAGATATGAAATATGGATCTTATATTTACTTTCACTGAAACACGAAAGAATCAAGATAAAGATTGCTTAAAGGGGGGGTGAAATGCTGTTTCATGCATACTGAGCTTTTTACACCTTTAAAGACTTGGATTCCCATCCTAAACATAGACAAAGTTTCAAAAACTAATGTTGGACGTTTGATGGAGTATTTCTGTGTCAAAAATACTCCTTCCGGTTTCTCACAAGTTTCGGCGAGTTTTTTTCGAGTATGGGTCTAATTGACGTTAAATAGAGCGGAAGGTCCTTGTATGGGCTGTACGGGCTCTTCTCCCGGAAGGGTGCGCGCGCGCGTAACTAGAGGGAGAGAGAGGAAATGCACGCTGTAAACAGTCTCTCAGGTGCAGATCCAGTCGTCTGTGAACACTTATGTCGCGCCCCGGGAAGGCAGCGCTGCATTTGAACCGATTTGAACGCAGAAATGACGGGAAGCTTCAAGGCATCGCTTCAGTCGCGTCGCAAAGTGGATTTCCACGGTCACTGCTGTCACAGGACTTCACCAAATCATACCAAAGAAGTGTGTTTTTGACAGAGCGGTCCTGCTTTGGAAGATGCCGGTGAGTAAATCAACTTCAAATGTCTCTGCTATTGGCTACCGTCGCATGAGTAAACATCAGTAAACGACACGATCGCGTGCTTCGTCATTCAAATGCACTAACGGTTACTCCATTGTTGTTCTGTATAACGTTACACTAGTCTGACGTGCAAAACCGTTCTGCTTGCTACTTCTAAGGTCTAGTCGCATACAATAGTCCATAAACCGAATCATGTCCTCATACACTGCGAGTAAAGACACAGAAATGTGGAGAGGCCATTAAATACAGTAACTTACATACCACAGAGACGGACGTCCTGATGTTGCCGTTTCTCCTGTTCAGTTTATTTCAGCCTCAGATTTGATTGTGGATCATTATCTGTATTAGCTGAGATAGATGGGTTTCTCCACGCTTGAGGACGTCACCGCTTTGCGCGCTTGTGATTCTTTAGCTCCGCCCACACGATACGCCTCCAGGCGCTCGGTTTTTTCCGGAAAGACTCGGTACAGCCCATATTTCTTTTATAAATATGATAAAACTAAAGACTTTTCGGAGATATGAAGGATGCAATACTACTCTATAGGTACTCAAGATTGACATGAGATTGACTGAAACTGAGTGTTTCACCCCCCCTTTAAGACTGGAGCCCTGACTGAAGCATGCAAGTTGATGAAAGGTACAAGTGTAACAATTTACACAGAATTGTGTTTTGCGTTCAGAGTTGCGCATGATTTTGTGGCATTGTGGAAACACCGGAAAAAGTTTTACCATTTTGCAAATTGTGTCTGCTCCTCTAGATGCAATTTTTCTTGCCTGGCCGGGTTGATATCTGTAAATGAGCACACACTAATAACAAAGATTTGATTTTAACAGAAAACGTGAGAGCAGATGAGGCTGCAAAGGCCGGTAGTCAAAGGAACCAATGTCTTTTGATTGTGAAATTAACAAAAATGCTTTCACTTCTTTACAGAGTATGGAGACCTTCGCCACAACAGCAGAGAGACAGCTGTGGAAAAGATGTGGCTGCACCGTTCAAAATGGTGTGGTGATGGCAAGATTATGCTAGATGGCTGCATGGATGACCAGGCAGCCAAAGGGGGAATTATTAAATATAAACTGTCTGGGGTACAGTATTTGATGATTTTTTTTGAAAACAACAACAACAAAAAACAACAACAGAGGCCTAGAGCAAATCTGAGCCCATTTGAAAAAGTTTTTCGGAAAACCACCATTCATAGGAATGGAAGGGGGAAACAATAGCTTACATCAATAGAATTGTGAATTATTGCAAAAGAAATGTCTTTGCTGTTGTCTAAGATCAGTGTGCAGGTTAAGGGACTCGATACGGTGATATGGGACCTAAGAGCTGGAAGGCGTAAAGGTGGCTAGATTAACACGTGATACCCAGAAATTTTGAATTTTCCAATCTAATATGATTTCTGTAAGGTTGCCAGAATAATAATCATACAGTTTGATAACTATATCAAAATAGTTATCAAATAGTTGATATATTTCAACTGTAAACATATGAGAGTCTCTGCATTAAATACCCACAAATGGCAGATCAACGTGCGGCTACATTTCGATACGGTAGGAGATTAAACTGAATGTGGAGGATTTGAACTGGGACGAATGGTGACGAGATGCTCGTAACTAAGCGAGTCCGTTAAAGATGGCGAAGTAGGCCTTGTATTGCATACTTTTCTGCTACACACTCAAAAGTATATACTTTTTCTTCACAAAAAGAGTACATACTTTTAGGACGTAGTATAAGTAGGCGAATTGGGACGCAGTTTGGTTAATTAGTCATGTCAGTCACCTGTGTCCTTCACCTGCACCTCGTTATCTGTTTATTTTTTTTACAGTCTATGCTCATTATCCTAATTTGTCTCTGTGTATTTAGGTCTCATGCTGCGTCCTAATTCGCCTACTTATACTACGTCCTAAAAGTATGTACTCTTTTTGTGAAGAAAAGGTACTTTTGAGTGTGTAGCAGAAAAATATGCAAGCTTCGGGACATACTACTTCGCCATCTTTAACGGACTCTGTCGCTTAGTTATGTGCACCCCGTCACCGTTTTTCTGCACTGTCAATCATCGTCAGATTCGTCACAGTTCAAATCCTCCACATTCAGTTTAATCTCCTACCGTATCGGAGAGAAATGTAGCCGCTCGTTGATCTGCCATGTGTGGGTCTTTGCGGGTCAGAGACTGTTTGCAGTTTAAATATAATGATGCATTTAAAAGTTAATGGCCAAACGTGTCATTAAAAAAGTTCACAATGCTGCTGCAGGTGAAATATAATGCGGACAACACTGAATAAATATATTTTTTCAGGTTAAATATTGATAGTTGGTCACTCAAACCCCTTTATATAAACTTCAACCGTCGAACTCGCACATCCGTCATGTAGTTTTTTAACGCTTTTTATCCGCTTTTGTAGTTCTAATCGAATCCTCGTCCAACTCGCAGTGGGTTGTGGGCAATATCAGCCGTTAGAGTGCCCGATGCCCATCGATCCATACTTCGAATTCGGACCGGAAACAGTAAACCATCCGGGAATCTTTGGAATACTCTTTTCAACATGCTACGATTTGGGACATACTAATTCTATTTTCGAATACTATTTAGGATGGATAGTATGCGAATTGGGACGCAGGATCAGTTTCCCCTCAGTATTTGTCTGGTGACGTCTATGTAGCTACACTGGTGAGTGTTCTCTGTAAGTTGGACATAAAAGTCCTGTTCCAAGTTCTCCTTCTCGAGTGGTTATCTACACTGTTTTGTGACAGCCCTAGTCTGGAGAATCGACAGTGACATCAGTGGTTAAATACAGGTTTTTTTTTACAAATTGTAGCCTACTTTTACTTGAGTATTTCTCTAACACCAGTACTTTTACTTAATAGAGTAATATTTTAGCAATGTAACTACTACTTGTACTTGAGTAGCCTACAGACTTTCAGTAGGCCTACTCTCTCCACCACTGCATGTTATGCACACAACACCTAATTAGGCTCCTTCATAATGAAGCCAGCGAAGCAATTAACGTTTGTTATTTCTCTCACATCCTTTAATTTACGAATTTTACTGTATTTAATTGTTATTTGGTCAGGCAGTTCTTAGGACATCTATAAGGGGCCTGTATGGAAAGGCCTTGTTCCACGCTCAAAACGTTAACAGTCCATTTGGAAAGTACTGCTGCTGTGACTTTGAGGAGAACTTCATATCAGACATTCACAAATTGAGGTAAGTTGAAATTTGTATCTGGTGCGCATTTGAGGCTAAATTTCAACGTGTAATGGAAAAAGGGTTATAGGTAGGCATAAAACTCCATATTAAATGTCCCCCTAGGGGCAAACCTTTAAGCTTACCACATGTGAAAATGTTTTACTTGACTGAATGATTTGAAGAGTTGCAAATTGGAGCAAAAAAAGAACATTGCTAAATTGACTAATCCTCCTTTGCTTTTAATTGCACTGAAGAGTAATGCAAAATGTGAACTGCAAAGAAGTGGAAATGGCGCTGGAGAAGTGGTTTACCGACGCATGTGACCGTGGAGGGGAGAGGGCTGCAAAGGCCCCAAGAGAAAAAGGAGCAGCCACCACACAGATGCCATGAGTAATATTTTTTTTAAATATTTATTTACCAGTATGTTGCGACTTAATTTTTTTATTTTATTTTTTAAAGCTCATTTTTGTTCACTTTAACAATACATTTCTTGCCGTTCAAAGCGTCAAGTGTCTTGTATTTATCTTGGACTTATATTCATTCTTCATTTGTAATTTTCTTAGATTGTTTCATTAAACCATTTGGCATGGTTGGGCTTAGATAGGCCTTGCATGAATTGCCCGGTTAGGACCCACATAAGATCCTTACAGAGCCCACTTTAAGCCCATAGGGGCATTCACGGTTGGCTGCTGGTGCAAGCAAGCCCACTTTAAACCCCTTTAGGCAGGTAGGGCCCAAATGGGTCGTTCATGAATTGCCTGGTTAAGATCCCACATAACACCCTTATAGAACCCTTTTAAAGCCCATCTGGGTCTGATATGAATTACCCAGTTAAGACCCACATAAGCCCACTTAAAACCCATCTGGGCATCCATGGCTGGATCTCAGGTGCAAGCCCATTTTAAATGCCCTTTAAACAGGTGGGTTTTCCTTTACCAAAAGTTAAAACGCTAACAATCTATTAATCATTAATAATTGATACAATACAAACGTTTTTTTTCCTAAATTTTTCTCTCAAACAGATCTACTGTACCTTTTACAGCCAACACATGCAGTACCCTTACAGGCCCCACTTTTAGTATGTCTGGGCTATCCAAGGCTTGCCCCAATGTGGATCCCGGGGGCAAGCCTATAATGTGGCCCAAATTTGCTGCAAATAAAGCCCTCATCTGGGCCCCACGTCATTGCTGGCTGCGTAATTATCACAGATGAACACAACTTTTATCAATTTTGAAGCCTAAATCCAGCCGCCAGAAGTAAAAAGCTATAAAAAGGTAGGCTGTTAACGGACTAGGCCCACACCGTGTTCACTCAACTTCGAATAATGGTGAGAAAAGAGGAAAAACTTAATTTCTCAGACACTGAGATTGAAACACTTGTAGGGGAGGTGGAGGCTCAATAAACTGTTATTTGGTGGCCACAGCATTGGGGTCACTAATAAAGAGAAGCAGTGCAAATGGCAAAGAATTGCTTCTGCCATCAATTGTGTCAATGGGACAGAACGGACAGTTGCAGAATTAAATAAAAAATAGTCCGACCTGAAGGTATACTAATTTTTTACCAACATATTACATTTGTGTTTTATTAGGCTATAGCCTATATATAAATAGCAATATTGATTTTCAAAAAGTTTTATTTACTACAGTAAGCAAAATATGTGAAATAAAGATTATCGTTCATTCAAGGTAGAGGCAAAGAGAAAACGGTCCTCCCTACTCCGGAGCGTGGCTGCAACTGAACACATGCTTCTTCATTACGGATTTGTAAGGAGGACCGATGATGAGTAGCGATTGTGCTTCATGACTGTATTTGCAGACTGTTACATTTTATGATATATGTAGCCTACATTAAGGGAAATATTTCATTTTTACACCGGGTTCTGTAGTTCTCTAATAAAAGGGTATTTCCTGCTATTCTGCATCACATGTAATCATTCCATCTCTTCCTGCGCTCCCGCTGTGGGCAATGTAATGTAATATTCATTTTATTTATTTTTTAATACATTTTGAAGAAGGCTACATTTGGATTTTACAGTATATAGCCTAAAAAATCAGCACAAATAACACTGTTGGATTCAATCTTCATGATAACTCATATAACAATATTTCAATAATTCATATAACGTATGAAATGGAGTGAAAAAGAAATGTCATTAATTCTTATAATTGCTCTTATTTATTTTCTACAATCGAACTTCAGTTCACGACCTCACCATCTGTGTCGCCAATTCCCTTTGTCTGCAGAATGTGTTTACACACGGCTCAAAGTTTGCTTAAATTTGCACACATTCTCCAGTCAAGTTTTTTTATAGATCACAACCTTTGCGTTGGAACCAGCGTACGTACGTTTCCAGCCCCATTTTGTGCGTACACACGCTTTATAAATGAAACCCCAGAAAGGTAATAAAAATAAAGTTCCACACCCGTAAGACCTCCGTTCATCTTCGGAACACAGTTTAAGATATTTTATATTTTGACTGAGAGCTTTCTGTCTCCATTGAAAATGTATATACTGTATACAGTCCCTTTCAAGATGGATCATAAAGTTACTAAAACATCAAAGTAGTCCATATGTGACATCTGTGGGTTACGTAGAATCTCTTGAAGCATCAAAAATAAATTGTCTCGTCTCAAAAATAACAAAACCTACAACTTTATGCAGTATTGTCTTCCATGTTTGTTTTCAATCCATGTTCTGCGCAGTGACACTGCTGACGTGTTATCTTTTGTGTGCAAGCTTCGTTTACACTTTACAGTCTGAGAAAGACTGCGCAGTTGCGAACGCGGATTGAAGAAAAAAAAAACCCGGAAGAGAAGACAATGCCGAATAAAGTCTGAGTTTTTGTTATTTTTGGGACAAATTTATTTTTGATGCTTCAAGAGATTCTACTTAACCCACAGATGTCACATATGGACTATTTAGATGTTTTATTAACTTTATGATCCATCTTGAAAGGGACAGTATACAGTACATACATTTTGAATGGAGAAAAAGCTCTCAGACAAAATATAAAATCTTAAACTGTGTTCCGAAGATGAACAGAGGTCTTACGGGTGTGGAACGACAGGGTAAGTCATTAATGACAATTTTAATTTTTGGATGAAGTAACCCTTTAAGTGATATAAGTTTGAGTTAAACAGAAAAAATATTTATCAATCTTACACATGATCATATATGATTTACTCATTATTTACTCATTACTATTTATTGCAGGGTGTTCATATATTATATATATATATATATATATATATATATATATATATATATATATATATACACACATATATACACATACATATACATATACATATATATATATATATCCTTTTCTCACCTTTATCATCTGATAGTTAGAGCTGAACTAAACGGCTAGTAATACAGTAACACCAGGAGACATTTATAGGAAATCATATGCATCTGTTTATTAATGAGGCAGTCAAAGACAACTAAATCAAAATTCAGTAGAAAAGCAAGGCTCATGAACAAAAGACAAATCCAAAGCTCAAACAGGTACTGAGGTTCATGAACTAGGGGTGTGCATTATAAGTTGAATATCTTTGAAAAATCCCCATCCCTACCATGAACATGAGGTCCGTGCAGAGGTAATGAGTAGCAGCAGTAGAGTGCAAAACTTGTCACAGTGAAACATGTTCCCTATTTTTATCAGATAAACATGAAATGGAGAATGATGGACTCGAGAGTACTGTACACTTCATAAGAAATCATTAGGTTTTTTCTTCTTCTTTTTCATTTAATGGTTAAAATTACATTCTAGTAATCATGTCTAAATAATTCATCTCATAAAACGTAACAATCTAAAAGGTTAACAAAAAAAATCATGTTTAGGGCCCAATGAAATTCTATTAGTTCTTTTTCAAATTCTAATTTCCCCAAATCCCTGTTTTCCACTTTTTTTCTGGATTCCACTTTTTTTCTGGATTCCACTTATGGTTTAATTAAATTGTACTAATCAAAATCCAGGTCTAATTGATCGAATTACTGTTTTTTCCCCCCTTTTTTTCTTTTACCCTTCATTTTTTTATTTTTCTGGATTGTATTTCAGTGGTTAAATACAATTTTAATGATTAAAAACATGCCTAATTAATTTAATTTATAACACTAACAATTTAAAATAATACCATTTTACAATAATAGGACCCAATGAAATCAGCTGGAATTTTGACCCAAATTCAATTTTTCTGAATTCAATGGTTACATTAAATGTTAGTAATAATGTCCAATAACTGAAGTTGTCGTCAAGAAAAAAGCGAAACATCCACACTCTTTATCTTATTACATTTTTTTAATAAGATAAAGCAGTGCTGATCTTTCTTTTTTTTTCTTGAAAATGCTGCAATTTTCATAGGTCGACACAGTCAGTAGATTTTAACTTAACTGTAGTTGTAAAACTTTTACAATTTTAAACTCAATTCATGTGTATTGATTTAAACAAATTAATCAAAAAGCATGTCTAATTTTAATTAATAAAACTTTAACCATTTACTAATTAAGCATCTTAAAAAAAGATATATATATATAGTAATACTAAGGTTTCATTTATTAAAATTAGTATTAACTAACAAACTAACTATGCAATGCATGTGTTAACATTAGTTAATAAAGTACAGCTGTTCATTGTTCAGAGCATTTACTATGGTTAAAATACAACTTTTGATTGCATTAGTAAATGTTAAAATTAGCATTCTTAAATATTAATTTATGCTGTAGAGGTGCAGTTGATTATCAACTAATGTTAACTAATGAAACCTTATTGCAAAGTGTTACCAAATATATTTTTCCAGGAACTTTGCGTTGTCTTGAAAATGTGTAGTAGATGAAACTGTGGTGCTCATTCACAGAGACACACATTTCAATAGCAGTCTTTTTGGGATTCGATATTCACAAGACAAATTATGTTTAAGTGTACAGCACTACTTTTGATTTATTTATCCAAAAATTGCCATATTCTGTTATATGATAAAACCTGAGGATGAACTCTGCTCACTGTAACGACTTTGGACAATGCTGTTTTTTATGCATCTGTAGATTACTTGATGTGGCGAAACCCTTGCCACACAGCGGGCATTTGAAGGGTTTCTCTCCGGTGTGTACTCTCTCGTGATCTTTCATGTGTCCTGAATGAGTGAAGCTCTTCCCACATGTAAGGCAGTGAAAGAGATTCTCTCCGGTATGGATTCTTTCATGTGCTTTCAGGGATCCCGAAACTTTAAAACTCTTATCGCAGTACGAACACTTGTAAGGTGATAATCCAGTATGGGTGTTTTGGTGTTGCTCCAAATAGTTGGCTCGGCTAAAGGCTTTCCCACACTCAAAGCACACATGATCTTTCATGCCGGTGTGAGTTTTGTAGTGGTCTTTTAAATTGTGGAACCATACAAAGCTCTTGTCACAGAAGGAGCATGTGTAGGGCCGCTCGTTTGCATGTACTTTCAGGTGTCTCTTTAGCTGTGACGCGAAAAAAAAAGTTTGGCTGCACTGCTCACAGCTAAATGGCCTGTCTCCAAAGTGATAGAGCAGGTGTTTTTTGAGAAGTGCTGCCCCGGAGAAACTCTTGCCACACTGAGAGCAGTTATGCAATTTCTCCCCTGAATGTAGCTTCTTGTGACTCAGGAGGTTTCCCTGATTTGTGAAGCTCTTCCCGCACTGCTGACAGATGAATGGCTTCTCTCCAGTGTGAACTCTCATGTGACTCTTGAGGTGGCCTTTTTGTATGAAACTCTTCCCACACTGTAGGCATTTGAACGGCTTTTCTGCGGTGTGAATTCTGATGTGGTCTGTAAGATGTCCTCTTTGAGTAAAGCTCTTGCCACACTGGTCACAACGGTAAGGCCGTTCTCCGGTATGACTTCTAATGTGATCCTTAAGGTGTCCGTTGTGACTGAAACTCTTTTCACAGTGATGGCATGGGAACTGCTTCTCTCCGGTATGAATATTTACATGATTGTTAAGGTTTACTTTATTTTCTCCACTTATGAAATAAGGTTCCTGATGCTGATGTTTCTCCTCAAATTCATTTAGTCCTTGACTTTCCTCTTTCACCTCCACCAGGACTAAAATGGGCATAATTAAAACAAAAGAAAAAAATATCAAACAACAGCTGTCAACACGTCACAAATTTGGGGTTTGTTCTTGGTACCTCGCTTAATACATCTGAGATTATTTGACAGATGCCAGATCTTCTAATCATTGTAATGGAGCTCTGGCTAATTTGTTTCTTCAAACAAATTTGTGGATTGGATTAAAATATCTGGATTAAATGTCTGATATTACAGCATGTAATGACGTCATATTTTTTTTAAAAAAAGTTATTGATTCCTAATTATTTCTATTCATGATTTGTACACCCTTTACATTTTTATTTAACTGTTGTTAATGTGGTTGGGACAAATTTTAAGTATCAACACCGCTTAAAAAGATGCAATCTAATCCTGTTTACATTAAATAAACTGCTCCCGGGACCTGTTGCTATATGAAAGCAACTTCAGGATGAGTGTCAAAAAAACAAAATCCAAGATCATGCCAAAGCGGCAACAATAAAATAGGGGCAATACTAGGGCCTGATTTTACAGACAGGGCTTATATTTAGCCAGGGTTAGGCAGCCTTAGTTCAATTAGGACATCGAAGTGACCTTTTTGAAATGTGCCCTGGAAAAAACACTACTGGTGTGCATGCTGAGACAAAACAAAGGCACTGACATATTTTAGGATATGTCAGCGCAAGTTGCTTTCAGTTAAACCAGCTCAAACAGGCATTTTAATCTGGAACTAGGTTAAGCCTTGTTTGTGAAAACAGCCATAGATGTTACTAGACACAGCAAAATATAAAGGTACTAGACATAGCTAAAATAACTAGAGGGAACTGACACCAGAAACATTGCAAATTTAAGATATAAAATAGCTTGTATTAAAAAAAATAAGATGTAAACAGTGCAGAGGATGCAATTTCTCTCTCTTTTTGGTAAATGGACTGCATTTATATAGCGCTTTTATCCAAAGCGCTTTACATTTTTGCCTCACATTCACCCATTCATACACCGACGGCGATGTCAGCCATGTAAGGCGCCATCCAGCTCGTCGGGAGCAGCTGGGGTTAGGTGTCTTGCTCATGGACACCTCGACACTTGGTCAAGTGGAACCGGGGATCGAACCACCAACCTTCTGGTTTGTAGACAACCTACATGAGCCACTGCCGCCCCTAGGTTTTCTAGCGATGTAAGAATGAAGGCTTTATGTGGGAAACTTTCTTTCATGCCATCATGTGGCAAAGCTGCTTTGCAAATAAAAAAAATGAATAGCCCGTTTTAAAAAAAAAAAAAAAAAAAAAAAAGAGGTAAAACATGCCAAAATACTAGAGATCATGAAATGTGACTTGTGCTGGCAACATGAGTCGGAATGCAAACGGAATCATTTCGAGCTGAGGGCAAAACAAGTGAAAAATGTTGATCTTGGTAGATTTTGAGTTTATACTCATTTGCACTTAACGTTACCCTACATGTATTCACAATCACCTTTAATGTAATTGTTAAATCTCCACATATTTCAGTTATAAAGAATAGTATAATAATAATAATAATTCACTTGCTATTATTATTACCATAATAAACAGTTTATCAAGTGAAATAAATAAAATTCAGTTTTATTATACACTTCATTCCGACTTTAATCCAGATATTTTCATCAAACCAGTAAACGCAAAAACCTAATTAGCTAAAGATAAGTGATCACGAACCACGATCAGGCACGTTCAGATAGCATGCTAATTACACGCCTGTAATGATCAAGTGTTCCTGAAGACTGGTCCATGTGTTTTTAATAAGGGTTGGAGCAGAACTTAACAAGAAACTAAATCTAAAGTACAAGTAACTCAAGTAACCTGTGATTTAACACCAGCACCTGAGAAATGCGAAGAAGCGTGTGCTGATTTGATAAGAACAGACACCAACCTCTTTGTTCCTCATTATCTTCATTTTTCACGCTGAATAGCTCTGGATCACTCATATCCACAATCTCCACTTTAATAAACTCCATCATTACAATATTATCACACATATTTGAACTGTTAAACGCGGAGTTCACCCCGCTCGGAGGCTCCGTCAAGTTTAAAACGATGCGAATCGGTGCATTATTTCAACGATATACCAAATCGCTTCTGCTGCTCCTCTTTCCGGTCCTTCTTCTTCTGAAAATAATGGCGGTTGGATAGCCAACTTGGTGCATTTCCGCCACCTACTGGGATGGAGTGACCTGCCGTAGAGGGGGAGGGGCTTATACATTCTTCCAATCAAACTTTCGTTATTCTTATACATCTGGTCACTTAAATTATTTCAGAAAGTTATTTAATGTTCTTTAATGTTAACATATTACTACAGACAAAGCTCTTCTATGAGCTAGCTGGTGAAAAAAAAAAAAAAAACAGCTCAAGATGGTCAACTAGCATGACCAGTTTAAGCTGTATTTTGGAACATTGTAGCTGGTTAGACCATCCAAATCCTGCTTATGCTGGTAGCTGGTTAGACCATTTAAAAATAGTAGTTTTTTGTTTTTTTGTTTTTGCAGAATTGTAACCAGCTAGGGTCTGAAGTTGTTTTTAATTAATCTTCACTCTCACTTGATGTCTCATCAACAATATGTTTTTTGGGTGTAGAATGAGGAGGGGTTGCTTCCTTTTCAACTCTCTTCTTCAAAATGTCCATCAGAAAGGCCCGCTTTCTTTCTCCATGCATGCCTTCTCGCCCCCCAAAGCACACACCCATCATTCACACTCAGCTCCAATTTCCTCTGACTGTAGGGTTGTATTTTGCATCCACCTCCCTTGGCCATCCTTTCAGACACCAGACTAGCACTTGGGAGAGTGTTTCGTCCTTCCGCTATCCACTGCCTTAGCTGATTTGTTGTGATTGGTGGGTCCTCCATGACCTCCAACATGAGGACCTGGTCTTCCTCGTCCTCTTCCCCTGTTTGTGGCAGTGGTAAGCTGCTCAGTGTGTCAGCATTGGCATGTTCCTGCCCCGGTTTGTATATGATTTTGTACTCATAAGCTTTAAGGAGTGTTGCCCACCTCTACACTCTCGGTGACCCCATCTGTGGCACTGGCTTTTTTTCATGAAAGAGTGATATCAGTGGTTTGTGGTCAGTGCTGATGGAACTGTTCAACTGTTTTCTGTATTTTAAATATTACATGTATTATGTATTGTATTGTTGCACAGACTGTATTTTGTCTTCCAAAATAAAACTGTAAATTGACAATCTTGAGGGTTTTTTTGTAATAATCTGTAAAATAACAGTGTTATTCTGCAGAATTTTAGCACTGTCACTTTATTGAAGGTGTTTGATCATTATAATCTAGGAAAATCTGTAAAATAGCCTAACAGTTTTACACTTTAAAAAAATCATTAAAAAACGATCAAAGGACTTGCAGCTATGACTACCAAACAAAAAAATTAAAATTAAAGTAAAACAACTTAATTTAAACAATCAAAATCTGTAAAATAACAGTTTAACACTGTAGAAAAAAAAATTACTGGCAGCTATGGCTGCCAAACAAAAAACATAAAATTAAAGTAAAATATCTTAATTTAAACAAAGAAATTCTGTAAAATAACAGCGTTTTTCACTAAAACTTTTAATGTACATTTCTGTAAAACAATTATTTTTGCACTTTATTTGAATTGATATTCTGCTTTATTTTTTATTTTTAGATTTGGCAGCCGTAGCTGCCAGTCATTTACCATTTTTTTAAGTTTTTTTTTTTTTTTTTACAGTGTATGTATACTGATGCTTCAAAGTGTGAACTCAAACTTCAGCAACAGTTTCACAGTATTGACTGCAATCAATTACTGTAAAACACTAACTTACTGTATTGCATGGGCGTGGGTTTTGGGGGGTTGGGGGCAAAATTGTCCCCACCAATATTTTAGCGAACTCCTTTGTGCTGCTATATGGATCGATTCCGACGGCCAGGACGAAACAAATGAAACGGTTGCCAGTCCCTTGAAATACGGAATCGTCCCTTATTTACAAGCAAAATGACGCGCCCCGTATCAAGATTGCGTTTTAGCGGCTTTGCTGCCATAGTGACGGAGTCTCGAGAGCATGCACTGGAAACCTGCGCGTTTTTTTTAAAAACATGACGAGCTCGCTTCAACCGAGAGTTTCCTATGGAGGGATTTTTCAGTCAGATTATAAACTAAAAGTCTAAAACTAAAAGTCTTAAACCAAAACTAAAAATCTAAATTTGAAACTTAAAGTCCAAGTCGAAAATGAATTTGGTATTTAGGATTGGGCATTTGGTATTTAGGATTGGGCATTTGGTATTTAGGATAGGGCATTTTCTATTTAGGATTGGGCATTTGGTCATTTAGCCATTTAGGATTGAGGATTGGGGATTTGGGGATTTAGGATTGGGAATTTGGTATTTAGGATTGGGCATTTAATCATTTAGCCATTTAGGATTGAGGATTGGGGATTTAGGATTGGGCATTTGAGGATTGAGGATTGGGGAGTGTATGCAAATTAGGAGGCGTGGCCCAAATACTGGAGGCTGGGTTTGAAATGGCTGGTGCGCAGATGCACCTTATGGACAGCAGAGGGAGCTCCCAGTGCTAAGGACGGGAGCACACTTTAATGAAACCAAACGGAGCGAGTGAGCGGCTTGAGCGAGGACTGTGCGATAACTTCAACTTAATGACAGCTTTGTAACATTTGTGGCCTCAAACACAAAGTCACCAGTGAAAGGAGTGCTATCGGTCTGACGACGAGAAAGCAGCAGACAGTGCAGCAGGTAAGATGCTAACATTAGCTACTAGTTATATAAGCTGATATTGCTAATATGCTTTAGTAGGGAATTATTATATTGGGACATGCTGCCTTTTTAAACTGCGGTTAGCAGAAATTTAAAGAAATTAGGCTTGTTCGACTTGAACGCTGCACACTGCAAGACCTATCGGTTTGACATCAAAGTACTGCGATGCAAAAGCATAAGGAGCGTCTACTCTCTTTGATGTCATATGTTGTGTGTGTATGTATGTATACGTTAAGACGATGTCAGTCAGAGCATAATATAGCAATATATTGCGGTCCTTTTTACACTGCACAAAAACCCTGCTGTTACATCGTCACTGGCCTTCTTGATTGCTTTCCTAACCTTGTTTTTATATATATATATATACACACACACATACATATACATACATACACACACAACATATGACATCAAAGAGAGTAGACGCTCCTTATGCTTTTGCATCGCAGTACTTTGATGTCATAAACCGATAGGTCTTGCAGTGTGCAGCGTTCAAGTCGAACAAGCCTAATTTCTTTTCTCTCACAATCTTAATAAAATGTATATAGGCTATATAGCAAAAAAGAAAAAAACATAAACAAGACCATCTAGTGGCAATGGGAAAGGAGTGTATCTACTAATGTCAGAGGGGTTAACCGCAGTTTAAAAAACAAGGTAGCATGTCCCAATATAATAATTCCCTACTAAAGCATATTAGCAATATCAGCTTATATAACTAGTAGCTAATGTTAGCATCTTACCTGCTGCACTGTCTGCTGCTTTCTCGTCGTCAGACCAATAGCACTCCTTTCACTGGTGACTTTGTGTTTGAGGCCACAAATGTTACAAAGCTGTCATTAAGTTGAAGTTATCGCACAGTCCTCGCTCAAGCCGCTCACTCGCTCCGTTTGGTTTCATTAAAGTGTGCTCCCGTCCTTAGCACTGGGAGCTCCCTCTGCTGTCCATAAGGTGCATCTGCGCACCAGCCATTTCAAACCCAGCCTCCAGTATTTGGGCCACGCCTCCTAATTTGCATACACTCCCCAATCCTCAAATGCCCAATCCTAAATCCCCAATCCTCAATCCTAAATGGCTAAATGATTAAATGCCCAATCCTAAATACCAAATTCCCAATCCTAAATCCCCAAATCCCCAATCCTAAATGGCTAAATGACCAAATGCCCAATCCTAAATAGAAAATGCCCAATCCTAAATACCAAATGCCCAATCCTAGATACCAAATGCCCAATCCTAAATACCAAACGCCCAATCCTAAATACCAAATGCCCAATCCTAAATACCAAATTCATTTTCGACTTGGACTTTAAGTTTCACATTTAGATTTTAAGTTTTGGTTTAAGACTTTTAGTTTTAGACTTTTAGTTTATAATCTGACTGAAAAATCCCTCCATAGTTTCCAGATATAGGGCTGATTAAAAAACAAAGGGGTCAGTGAGTTTGTCCAGTAACTCACGATGAACCTAAGGCGAACTGCACACTTTGCAGAGAAGCATTTCAGTCTCTCAGACTGTCTGACTTAAAGGGATAGTTCACTTTGAAATTCAATATTGATATGTTTTAGCTTACTTCATGGGCATCCGAGATGTATGAGTATTTGTTTCAATTTTGATCATTTTAGGTCAAACCGTTCTTGTCTGTGCCTCACATAATGTAGGTCTATGGTCACCACCTCAAAGAGCATACACAGAGAAGTACACACGCGAGAGATCCACATCCGGTGCTTTCCGCGCTTGCGCAGACTAAAGCCAGAACGCGCGAAAGTCACAACAGAAAACACGCACGCGCGCCCTCGGATCAGTCGGACGTAGTGGTGTACAAGAGTAAAAACGATATAAATACTGTTCGTTTTCTCACACAAACCGCTCGCTTCGTGCCTTAGGCCATCAGTGTGTACTTACGGTGGGGGATTGTTTAATTTGGATTTCTCTGCTCTTTGAGGTGGTGACCATAGACCTGCATTATGTGAGGAGCAGACAAGAACGGTTTGACCTAAAATGATCAAAATTGAAACTACTGGGGAAACAAATACGCCTACATCTCGGATGCCCATGAGGTAAGCTAAAACATATCAAAATTTAATTTCAAAGTGAACTATCCCTTTAAAGCATGCAATGGCAGACACATCCGTGAACTAAAGGTAGGCCTATTGTTTTTATTTAATGGATAATATATTCGAGACGGATCTCATGAAAATGCGTATAAATAGTACGAGTTTGCAATCTCGTGGAATGTATACGCCAAAATGAGTTTTGGCGTGCATATGGTACGCGGTTTTTCGCGTGCATATGATACGCACTTTATGGTGTATTATACATACGAACCCCCCACCCCACCACCCTAAATCTACCCAAGAGCGTGTCATATGCACGCCATAAAGTGTGTATCATATGAACGCGAAAAACCACAAACCATATCCAAAAATATCCAGTCTACAATCACTTTTTATATTGAAAATATGTATGTGTGTGTGTGTGTGTGTGTGTGTGTGTGTGTGTGTGTGTTTAAATCAGTTTTGAAAATCATTTATGAACTTGAAAATTAAAGAGTATTTTGTTTTATTATTATTTTGGAACTGGATAATTTGAACTGAAGAGCGTCATAAATTAATAGACGTATTAATAAACTATGGTGCATTTCCATACTCAGTAACATAAATAATAAATCTGGGCAAACCTGGTGGACTCACCAAAGCTGAGACCAAACACCCTTGCTGTATTGTACCTTTCGTGTTCTTTTTACTCTAGAGAATCGGATAGCAGTGCAACTCATTATGAGTACCTGTATATTGATGAAGCAGGCTTTAATCTTCACAAAAAAGGAGAAGAGGGAGAAATGTGATTAGCCATCATGCTACAGTCAATGTCCCTGGACAATGAGGAGGCAACATAACTCTCTGTGTCACAATTTCTACAACTGTTATGGCACACAATGCTCCTACATTTTTTAAAACCTCAATGAAACCTCTTTCCGCAGGCTGATCAGGAGCAAATGGTGCGGAATTTTGTAGGTGTTTGGGACAATGTCCAATTGCACCATTCAGCACTAGTGTGAGAGTAGTTTTGAGAATCACCAACATTTCAGGATGGTGTTCATTCCACCATATTCTCCTTTCCTGAATCCAATTGAGGAATTATTTTCCTCTTGGAGATGGAAAGTACATGATCGCAACCCTTGCAACCAAGTAAGTGTTCAAGTGATGGAAGAGGCCTGTGGAGATATTGGGGCACAAGCATGTCATGGATGGATACAACATTCAAGGCGTTTTTTCCCACAATGCATAACTCGTGAAAATATTTACTGTGATGTGTTCAACCCCATTTCCAAAGTGGGCATGTAAAAAATAAAATAAAGCTAATTTATTTAAAATTAAATAAAAGTAGCCTATGCCAAAAATGAATAGGCCCACATAAATGCATGTCAAATAAAAATAAATTAAAAAATAAATAAAAAAAACACACATGACACAAATATTACTGTTTAATTAGAGAAATAAAGATCATATAGCCTACAGGAAATATTACTTGTTTATGTAGGCTATATGTATTTCAAACACAAATACCAAACAGCAACATTCTAAATCTGAAGCTAAGCGTGTCGAACATACTGTGACGTCACAGTGCACTTAACATTCGAGTGAACATTAATGTGCTTCTGTGTGAACAATCTCACGAGAGAACTGACAGCGAGAAAGAAGGATATTATAGAGAAGAGCGATATTTCTTTATTGAAAATGTTACCAGCTAATTTAGAGTCACTCCTTATCATTCAACCGGCACCTCCGTCAACCATCAGGCCAGCATCATCCATCATCAGGCAGCATCGCCGTGTGCAGATGCCGTCAAAGCACCGAGAGTCTATGAAGCCCACTGACCAGGCATCCACGCTCACACCACACATGATGATAGGAAATGAGTGTCAAATGGATCTGACCCGTCCTAACCAGAGACAGACAACCATCAGGCAGCATCACCGGTTGCATATGCCATCAATGCATCAAAATTCTGTGAAACTTATAGTCCAGACACCCACAAACACACCACTCATTGTGACTGGAAATGAGGGTGAAGTTGGTCTGACCCGACCTAACCAGAGTCAGACAACAATCAGGCAGCATCACCGTATGTGGATTCCGTCAGTGCATCGAGGATCTGTGAAGCTTGCCACTGTCCAGGCACCCACGCACACACCACCACTCATGGTGATTGGACACGATACAAATGGTGTGACCCGACCTAACAATACAACGCGGGCGAAAGTTGAAAGGCCACACTGGGAAGTTAACAAATCTCCAGTCCCGACTCTGCCTCCGCTGGTTCGTTTAGTTGCTGTCAATACGGACAACCCCCGGGTGACAGCGAGAGCTCCGCTACGACAACCTGATCTGCCAGTGCCTGCGGCTCGTCGGATAACACCTGTGCCCCGAAGCCGTGTGGAGAAAGCGGCCATAGTAACATCAGTTAAGCGGAGCCCTGTTCGTCCAATAGAAAAGAGCAGCAGCTGTAAAAAGAAGGAGCCAGTTAAAGACAAACCGCATATCCCAGTTAGACTCCTGGCTATGGCCGATTTTCCGCCAGTGAGTGAATCAGTGAGGGCACTGATGTGCAGAATAGCCGTTCAGCAGCATTCAGAGCGGCAGCGGGCAGCAGCGACAACTGTCCGGCGAAGAGCTGACAGAGCAGCCACGAAAACTGTCCAGCGAAGAGCTGTCTGAGCAGCGAAAACTGTCCCTCAAAGAGCTGTCTGAGCAATAGCGACAACTGTCCCGCGAAGAGCTGACAGAGCAGCGAAAACTGTGCCGCGAAGAGCTGACAGAGCAGCGAAAACTGTCCCGCGAAGAGCTGTCTGAGCAGCGAAAACTGTCCTGCAAAGAGCTGTCTGAACAGCGACAACTGTCCCGTGAAGAGCTGTCTGAGCAACGAAAAATGTCCCGCGAAGAGTTGCCTGAGCAACAGCGTCCGTGGCGAAACCATGTAGGTGTGTCCAGCATGAAAAGTCAAGTGGAGCGCACATGTTGCTGTTGCAAGCTTGAACGGTCTTGGTGTGTTCCTCTGCACAGACCCTATGGCCAGCTTCAACTCCCTCACACCAAATGCTGCCATAATAAATCGCGATCTTCAAGCAGATCGAACTGGATGAAATATTTTGAATGAAATCAATCCACAATAAGCTTTATTTTGAATGAGGAGTTTTTTTTTCTGGCTCTGCTATTATGTGAAACAAATTTATGATCACTGTTAAGTTGCAGATAATTAATTATTGGGTACAGTGAATAATAAGTTAAAATTACCTTTAGTCATATTTTGGAGTCAGTGTGTCACGGTAATCTTTAAAAAACAAAATTATGAAGCATGTTTCCAGGAAAAATCATCTCAAAATCTGTATAGGCTAGCCTACTATTGCTTAGCCTATGCTTTTACTTGTGATCAAAATGTATTGATTGCAAGTGTATATCTTCATAAATTTTAGAAGTTCATAAAATTCATATGATTGTTAGCCTACTTTCATTATGATTAATTACATTTCAAAATGCTGTAAAGAAACAGTCACAAGATCATCTGAATCACAGGCTAAACCATTTCTACAATTTGCATTGCTGATTTTTTTTTTTTTTAAATAAATCTTACTGACCCAAACATTGGTGCAATGTATGTGACAAAGCAATGTATTTGTCATTTGTATTTGTTCCACACCTACACTGTAAAAAATTATTTAGAAAAAAGTTACCTGGTTGCCTTAAAATTTTGAGTTCACTGAAATTAAAATTTTGAGTTAATACAATGAAAATTTTTTGAGATTGGACAACCTTTATTAAAAGATTATTAAAAGATTTTGTAAGCATATTGGGTAATTATGTGTGTGTTATTTCTGCTGACGCAGTGAAACATGCCAAATAGTGCTATTTTCATGATTTATCATTTTTTTTATGTGGTTCAGATACAAAAATATTTTGAGTTTCTGTTTATTAAACAAATTTTCTTCATTGTGTAACAACTATGACGCTTATGAGTTTAATGTCTCGGGGAATAATTAACTCAAAAGGGATTTAATATTCAATATTCATGAATTTATGAATATAATTTGCCAGTTGTTCATTACGTATTAAAATTTTCCGATAGGGAAAATTGTTTAATTAAATACAAGTAACCCTTTATGAAATTTCTTGAAATTATCCTACTAAGTTTGTCCTGCAAATTAGTTATAGACTTTTCAAATCAATTCTCAATAAAGGGATTACTGCTTTACGAGCGCATGAGAAACATTAACTTTACTGATCAGGATAAGTTCAATATTTCAAATGGTCATACAGTTTACTTTACTAACATAGTAGCATAAGCAGTTAGGTAACGTTCAGATCGCAAGTTTCATTGACTTTGTGTATGTGGCAGAATAACAGATTCAACTCATTAAATGTCTTTTGAAGGTTTAATAAACACAGACTAAAAATAACACTACAATTCACACAGAAAGTACATACTAAATATGCATCAAGAGAGTAGAAGTATAGATATTAACGAAAGAATACATAAAAGAGAATAATGAATAGACTGAAATTAGAGAGAGATAAAAGAGAGAGAGAGAGAGACAAAGAGAGTGAGGGAGAGAGAGAGACAAAGAGAGTGGGGGAGGGTAAGAAACAGCTTTCCTTCACTTCAACAAATACGACCTTCACGGAGTTAATTTATCCCAACGGGAGAATAACACACCCTCTTTACAGCAGTAAGAATAAGAATACTTGCATTCTTTTTGGTTTCGTTTTGGCTTCTCGCTTGTGTGCGTATGTGTCTCTGCGTGTCTCTGCGTGTCTCTGCGTGTCCGGCGGTCCTTTCCGAGGTTGGGAGGGAAGCGGCTGTTTGCTTTAGCGATGCTTCGTGTTCTTGAAGATCGGATTGTAGAAGAGAAGATTTTTGGAAGAGATGAGGCCTGCTTGGAGGGCCTGCATTGGTGGCATGGCTTAAGTGCCAGCCCCCCCCCCCGTGGGTGTTGGCTCCCACAGGGCGAGAGAGGAGAAGTGAAGTGAGCGGAGTAAGAGAACAAGAGTAAGAGAGAAGAGCCTGTCTTCACTGGTCTTTTTAAGGTCTGGAAATAGTCCCACCCTCCAGGGTTAGACTTAACCAATGAGAGTGTTGGGATTTCCCGGCGGGAAATTCCTCAGCAGAATTTATAGCTCTTTGTTTAAAAGTTGGACTCAGTGGGTCTCTGAGTTCTTCATACTATAATTAATGCAACAAACACACACTGCATTTTCTGAATAAGTGATATACATGGAAGTGTAAGTCGTGAAGTGAGCATTAATTTGATAGGAGACATGACATATATGAGGTTATCTGAACTAGTACTTTGTTAAGACAAAGACAAAAAGATGCAAAATACCATACAGAATAAACATTTTACAAGACAGTTATGTGTTTACATATAATGTCCTGGGGTGCATGTTCATTTATAGATGGTTTGTCTATAATTTGAGGCAGGGCCGGCGTTTGCTATAGGCGAGCTAGGCGGTTGCCTAGGGCGACAATTGTGTTAGGGGCGCGAGCGCGCTCTAGTGCCGCCCATTACTACCCATTAAGCATAGAATCGAAACAAGCGAAATACAACATAATGTTCATTAAACATGATCATCATAGGGCGCCCCCTCAGCCACACGTTTTATTTCTTATCAACCTGATTATTAGATTGAATTGATGGTGATTATTGATTATTAGTTCAGGCGTTAGGTCAGGCAAGTGCTCATCTTGCGCGTTCATCAAAAATGAGGCGCCTTAACCCGCGGGTGCACAGGGACGGAAAAAGAGAAAAAGAGAAAGGAAGAAAATTGAAAGAAAGCCCAGTATAGAGGTTAGTCTTCTTATCTCAGCCAATAAGTTGTCAAACAAAATAAAATTACTTAGTATCAATCTTATCAACTAATATTTATTTTATAAATATTATTAATATTGTCACTAAGCTATCACTTGCTATGATAATTACTATATGTATTGCAAACATAACTTCACTGACAATAATCTACAATAACCTACATGGTCATTTAAATATCAAAAGTCCAGTTCGTTATGAATATGGATAACGTATGCATGTTATTTATGAAAAGTACAAACGCTCTCTACGTGGGCGTCGGAAGGAAAAAAATACGGCCTCTCGTTTTTTTTTTTTTTTTTTTTTTTTTTTTACTGGAGCAGCCTAATGAAAGATGCCATATTATTTACATTAAACACAAATATGCTGTGTTCACCTAATTCTTTACAGTGGCTGTAGTGTAGTGGTAAGACGCACGGCATCAAGATTTGATGCAGATCGATCAGTGGTTCGAAACTGCCTTTTGCCACACTCGCTCTATTCCCTTTTCCCATCACATATCAAATTGGAAAGGCATATATTTTTAATAAAAAGTGAGAAAATGTTTGAAAAGTGGAAATAAAGCGTCGAACGTGTTTGATAATAAGTGCTTTTCGGTTAGGGGTAGGCCTAGGAAAACAGACATGTGCTGAATTAGAGACGATAAAGGTGAGTGGGGAGGGGTGGGGGGCGCAAAACTCCATCTCGCCTAGGGCAACCAAAGAGCTAGAGCCGGCCCTGATTTGAGGCAAAAGCTCTGTGTCTTAATCTCTTTGTGTATAAGACTTCATGTGGCCACATTCTTTCCGGCCATAAAAAGATCTTATCAGATGGTTTCCAGGGTGACTGAAGAATCTCCCTCTGTTGTGTTGGGGGAAGGTATGCTAGTGAGCACAACTTTCAAAACATATTTGTTAAATGTAACTGGCGATTGTGTGTTTGATTCGCCCGAGTCGCTACATAATCCCCCCTTTCGCTAGTTGTTGTCCCTCCTATGGACAACAACGAGCGATATCAAAGATTCAGGAAGATCAGACACACCATAGCCATGTTAGGCTCCAGTTGTTTGTGTCTCCTGAAGTGATGGTCGTTCCACGGCAGATAAGGCAGACAGTAGCCCAGTTCAGGTCTCTGTGCTTGTGCAGCAGGTGTCGAGGCAGCAGGTGCCCTGACGGTGCGTCACCTGTCATCCAGAAGTCCGTTTGTGTGGTGCAGGTGTGCTGTGGGCTTTCTGCAGCCCTGGGTGGAACCATGTTCCTCGCAATGGCCAGTCAGTCCTTTAGGTCTCCTGCCTAGGAAGATGGACTGTGCATCTTGACACTTTTATGTCCTATGCTGACTAGGAACTTTTCCAGAGGGTGCCTCGCATTGTGGCCAGGCTGGGTGCCTTCTGGTGATCCACTTTGGTTTCTCTGTTTCAAAGTTCAAAGTCATTGGGGTTTTGAGAATCCCTTCAGAGGCGGCCTTGTGTTCGTTAAAGGCCTTCTTTCTCAAATCACATGCATGACATAGTGTGGGGCTTGGCAGTATTGCCTACAAGGTGACTACCTGGTGTTGGAGGAGAAGGTTCTTGAAGCTGGTATAAGGTTAGGCAGAGGGCTTGGGCTCCTCCCCCCTTTTGCGTTTGTGTGCAGGGCTGGAGGAGCTTGCGCTGCTGATGTGAAGTTCCGGAGAGTACGTCTTTCTTTTGAGGATTCATTTGCAGTTGGTGATCAGCAGTCCAGGTTGCTCTCTCAGTACGATGCCCGAGGCTGGACCCGGTGTGATGATGTCTGGTGATGGCTGGCCTCTGATTGTCTGGAGGCACAGGAGCATGATCACGGCCGCGTTTCTTAGGCATTTCCAGATCTGTTGCATGGCCTCAGTAGTGAAGTGGATGCCTCTGTCTGAGTTGATTCTCAGTGGCAATCTTGACAGGAAAAAGATGTGATTCATCAGGTGGTATGCCGTGGTCTGGGCGGTGTCGTTGGGTGCTGGTTGACACTCCACCCACTTGGTAAACTGGCACACCACTGTGAGAAAGTACTTTTTGCCTTTTGTGGACCTGGGCAGGGGTTCTACCCGGTCGATTTGTAGGTTTGACCATGGGAACGTGGTCCCTCTGTGTTGTGTTGGAAATTTTCTTCTTGCAAAAACCATTTCCCAAAGATCATTTGATTTCAGAAAGACTTTATTCAAATTAACAAAGCCGAGTTTCCCCTGCAGGAGACAACTCCAGTTCTTTGGTTTACCTAGCATATATACCCAGCTGCTTTCCCAAAATGGTCACAACCTTCAGCTAGTTTTCCAGTTGGTTTCCTGGCTCATATGTCACAGCATTCCCAGTTCTTTTTCTGTCCATCATGCATCTTCTACATGTTATTTTCAAGCACGTTGTCAAGGTCCCCAAGAACTTAAAACAGGGCAAACACAACCTCAGCAAACAGCCAATATCTAATAGTGTCTTATATACAGCTTATTTTACATTAAATTCAATAATAAAAATCTTCTACATTCCCCCCTCTGGGGCTTACCTAAGCCCCAATTTTGTATCTTTCTTCCAGACGTGTAGCTTCAAAATCTAGCTTCATTAGTTATGCTACCTTATGACTTAAATTAAGTCACTCACTCTTCATTGCCAAAGACCAGATTATGCAACCACACTCTGGATGAGCATCAGAACCAAACATCTCTTTTCAGACATTTTTCTTTCTTTCTTAGGTGTATTTTTTCCTTTTTATTCTTTTTCTTTTTCCGAAAAGAGTAAAAGATTCTTTTGCTCCCTTTAAAACTAGACCATTGTTGTAAGCATGAACATACAATTGGCTCAGCCTTGTAAGTTATTTTCACAATTATGTAGAGTATATCAATGCATAATACTAATACAAGTTATTTTTGGTATGTAGACATCCTTAACCCAGACATTGTTCTCATATTCGTCTTCTTTGTCCTCATTAGATATACTTAAATCTCCATCAGATGTTTGTACATTTCAATTTGATTTATCAGACCAATCTTAACATACTTTGTTTGCCCTCTTAATTGTTGTCTCATTATCTTAACTTCCTAGCATTTCCATGTGCTTAACCATGGCTTTGACAATTAGTGATATTAACATGAAAATTTCACAGCAGAACAATAACCATGTTGATACAGAACAATCTTAATATTGCAACTTTTAAAGACATCCCTTATTTAGCAAATCACTAGAATTAAACCAGTTTTCTTTAACTTCTGCTCTTACGCCTCTTGTTTAATTTACTCATAACTTTGTCTGCCAATAATCAATAATCAACTAAGGGCTTGCCTATTTTGCCTCATCTCTAAATCTCCTGACTATAGTAAATATAAATTAGCCATTTTCTGTTTTTATTTTGCTTGATCCATATAATTGTTGGTTAAACCAAGGAAAACTATCTTTCTTATTTTTGATCGATTCCGATTTTTATAAAGTCTTATTAATTCCTTAATCTGAAGAATCAATCTTTTAGTCAAAATCATTTTTAGATGATGAATGATCAGAATATTGTTGTGCATTTGTTATCACAATACACTTAGTTCTTTGTTAGATTGTTTAAATTCTTGTCTGTTTATTACAAAATCTAACAATAAATATAATTTTAACTTAAGTTTAATGCAGTCTGACTGATTGCTTTAGTGGCTCAGTTCAAGCTGCTCATGAAGCAATCATTTCTTCCTTTTTACTACTAACAAAACTCTAAAACTTGATTAGAAGTAGAAACATAATTATAAAACTCCCTTGTGTGTAATTTAAGTGTTTGTTCATTAATCAATTACTTATCGCTTTTAGTGCTTTTGTTCGATATTTTGGCACAAATGTTCACAGTTCAGACTGAAAATTTTCTTACATTGCTTATAAATATCCATTAATCTTTCCTTATCTTATAAATATCCATTAATCTTTCCTTATCTTATAAATATCCATTAATCTTTCCTTATCATCTAATATCTTATTCCCCCCTCAACATTCTTAGATGTCACAAACTATGCACATCGAAGAATGTTTAAAAGGGTTGTTGCAACAATTTGTCCTTTATCTGAATGGCAAATATCTTTTTTGGCCCTCTTTTGTTGCCTTCTAATGGCCTACTTTTTATTAAATTTGGTTGTGGTTCTGTAAGCACTACTTGATAAATATTCAAATTAGTTGTATCATAGTGTCTTACTAAATCAAGCTATCAAGCTTTTGAATTGAAATTGAAATTCGTGGTAATACCTATAGTCCTAATTCAAACTTTGTTTTAACTTTAGACTGAAATTTAGTCATCTATTTTATATTAGGATCTTGTTCATAAGCTCTTTTAGTTCTACCTTTGTAAGCCTTTATAAGTTGTTCTGATTCTCATTGACAATGCTTTATTAGCTGTACTCTAGCGCTCATTTCTTAGTGGAAAAGAGGCTAGAAGTCATTTTTTACCACAAGTCCAAAGATATCTGCTACTACTATTGTCTAAACTTCAATCTTTTATCTACGGTAGTGATATAGTTTGCATTTTAAGTTTTTCTTCTTCTGTATTACTATTATTATTAGTAGTAATAATATTTATTTTTTTCTTATTCTTTGAAGTTATGGGGCTCTTACAAGTATTTTTGCATTACAACCTTTTTTTTTCCCCGTCTTATTTTTCATTATCTGCACCTCTACAGTTTTGCAGTTTTATCTCTGGTTTTTTTTAATCAGTTCTTCTTTTACTGGGGTTTTAAAATTGTTAATACGTCTGTTGTGATCTAAAGCATAACATTTGAAATTCTGGGTTGATTCTTCTGCCTTGCACAGCTCCTTATGAGCTTTCAACACTCTGCAACCTTCATTGTGCATCTCTGGTCAAGCCTATCCCCTTTTTTCCATTTGTTGAGATGATGGTCATTCTGTGAGCAACTCTTCACCAGGGTGACTCTTTGCGAGCCGTTGCAATGGGCTTTCCCTCGTTGGTAAGGGAGAGACGTCACTAGTACGCTCTTGTGTCGCCTACTTCATGGTATGTGGGAATGCTGAAGCTGGCTGATGTATTTTAAGATGAGAAGCATGGACTCAAGTGTCCTCTGGTGATCAGTGCACACTCTTCTTATGAGATCACAATGCGCATTCACTGGCTCTTTTTGTTGGATCATACTGGAATCCTTCCTTGAATTGAGCTCCTGTCACCTATAATTGAGACTAAACCTTTTCTTGTTAGTGACAACAACATATAATAATCATCTGCTCGTCTGTCCCACTGTTCCTGTGAAAAGCTTTTGTGAGGCTGAGCGCTGTCCTGTCCCCTTTTAGAGCTCTCAACTTACATCACTAGCAGGGCTTAAACCCCTTATTCATAATCATTTTTGTCTTATACCATTTTTCCCCAAAGAGTTTCAAATTTATTATTTACAATTAGCCAATTCAACTCAGTTATTTCATTGTTTTGTGTCTCATTATCCTTTCCTAATTTCTGATGCATATGGAAAGCACTCAACCCACTTTGCTCAAGTTAACAGTTACATAATATTACACTTTTGAATCCGCTCCGCCAGCTCCATAGCGATATGCTGAAAATAAATGTAGATATGTTATGCGCTGCGCAAATGTGGCAATATTTTTCCCTCCTTTTTACCACAAAAGTATTGACCAGGAAGCTTAACCAAATTCATCCATGGTCATTGTTTTATTGGGCATAATTTGCCCTGTGGGCCCACATACTAAATTTAAATACAGCTGTTTTGGCAAAATATATTTTTGCCTTAGTGTCTCTTCAGACACTCTCTGTCAATCCACTCACACCCCATGGCCATCAATCACACCCCCATCATGTATTTTTGTTTCTGCTTCAACAGGTTGTGCTCTAATTGAGGAACACCAGGAATGCCACAAGGTCTGAACATGGCACTGTAGCATTCCCTGTACATGAACCTTTCTTTTTCTCACAAAGTCTAATAGATAGTAGACCTAGTTATGGTGCAGTTGAGACAGTCGATTGTAATTTCTCAAGTGCATTTAATAATTTGTTTGTCTCATTTTAAGTTTGTCATCTTTTTGTTGTTGCTCATGAGCTTCTTTAAGAATGATATTGGAGATCTCTTCATTATCACGGATCCTTGGCCAATATTTTTATCTCATTATCCCACTGATGACAGCTTTCTGACTTCATGTTTTTGACTTTGGAGTTATTATTATTTAATCCAGCTCTAGTTAAAGTTAAATTTATTAAACAAGATGGAGTGACCAACATTCAGTTTACCTACCATATTTTTCTGTGAGACATCTCGTGTCTATATTTTCTTAACCAATGAATACATATTTAATGATTTTAGCCCTAGATGTTTAACATTCTAGCCCTTACTATACCAAATCCAGCCTCAGTTGTAACTATTAGGTGAGTTGAACACCCACTATTGTCTGTCAATGCACTGTGTTTTTCTTTTCTCTTTTTTTTTTTCATCAGACATAGGGCTGGACTGGTGCCTATACTGAAAAAGCAGAGAATGTTAGTTTAGCAGAGAATACAAAGAACTGCTATGAGACCAGTGAATTATCAAGATGAATCAAGTGAATATCATAACTAACAAATTTGAAGCAGACTCTAGAGTGATCATTGTAGATGCCGCACCTGTGCCGCCCGTCAGGGAATCGATGTCAGTCTTTCTGTATAGATCATCAGTCTTTTGAAGCTCCTCGGCTGTTGTTCTGCATGTGTCGTCAGCCTGATGTCACTCAAAGGCCTGTTGCGAAGTCCTGGTGTTGTCGAGTGGAACTTAGGCTCTGTCGTTTCTCAGCCTCTTATCCATTTTAGCTTTTGACTGATCTTGTCAAAGTTTTGCATGTCAGGATATTGTCTCTGTCCTCAGGAAAGCCTCAAGTGAAAGTTTCACCTTTCCCTGCATTAAATCAGTCTTTTTCCATGCTGACCTTTTGGAAAGCGTCATCTTCTCCTTTCAGGAAGGGAGCTGAAAAAGCCCATCATCCACTCTCTTCTTCTCTCTGCAGCCGTGTCTTCACCTTTCCCCACTTGTTGCTTCAGTGGTCAAGGCACTGCCATTGAAGCCATCTGAAATTTGAACACTCAGAGATCTGCATGAATCAGATTGAACTTTTATATCTTCTAATTCCAGTTGTATCTGAGCAATCAGCTCTTTTTCTAAATTCCATTCTCTAACCATTTTCTTCACTCGTTATCAAATGTCACTGGTTGACAACAGCAGTTCCTTCATTCTATTTTTAGTGAAGCAAGTTCTTCGTTGCAGTATGCAGAAAAGAAAGACAATAATCTATCCTAATGATACTGAGTGTAATACAGCTAAATACTTTTCATTCTTCTATATTCACATGCTGGGATAAAAATAATCTGGTAAATAAAACTTTTCTCAACCAACAGGAATTCTTTTTTGGTTTAATTTGAACCACCAAGTCCCATTCACTAAGGTCCTATGATTGTTGCAAATTATCTATAAATGTTGAAACTTTTCTTTAAACTTGGTCACCCAATCTCACTCTCACTCAGCTCAATGCACAAGTTATTTTAACACAAGCATAATTCTCTGCATTGGAATACTTTCTCATACTGTCCCCTAGGGATAAAGAGATAGACATTTTTAGACATCTTTATATATAATATATAATACTTTAAGCACGTGCAATCTTATTATTTATTCATCTATTAAAATAATTAATTACATTTATCAAAAATATATATATATTATTATTTATATATATATTGTATTACAGTGTTCTGCAGAACTAATATTTTGAAACAATATTCTAATTTCCTTTATTTATTTTCAATACCTCACATTTACGTTCCTATAGGGCTCATTCTCTCATTCACTGTTCTCAAGTGACCAGGGAGGGGGTCACTATTTTTACCCACAGACACAGTCAGACAAGACACAGGATCCCACACAGATACACTATTCTGTTCTGTCTCTTCCAGAACCATCCTTTCTGTTCAAATTTTACTTTATAAAAAATAAATTTAAAGGACCCACTTCTGGACTTCCTTCAACACAGTGGAATTTACTTAAAATTAGTGCTGCACTTCCCCACACCGGTACAAAGTCCTCTTGACAAGTGCCAATATCTGATTAGTTATTAGTTAACCTTATTAGTTGAAATAAAATAAAATTAAAAAAACCCATCCGTCAAGGCCCACTTGGGTTGAATATCTGATAACCTTATCAGTTCAAATAAAATAAAGGAATCATCCTTCAAGGCCCACTTGATTCCTTACACAAATATCTGATATCCTTATCAGTTCAAATCAAATAAAGGAATCATCCTTCAAGGCCCACTTGATTCCTTACACAAATATCTGATAACCTACACAACCCTCTGACAAGTACACACAGATCATGCAATTATTCTGAAATCAAAGATCCTCATTCCTTTTTTAGTTCTTTAAATTTGGAGAAGCTTTTTTAGTGACTTACCACTTCCAAGCGAGCCCTGGTGATCAACACAAACTTAAGAAAAAGCAAAAATTTACTCACCTCAAGTTAGTGGCCACTTGGTGTTTGTGTTGATCATTCAAGGTCATCAAGCTTGCAGTGGTTTGTCATCAGCTCCGAAGCCAGTCCCATCTGGGGTGCCAGATATGTTGGAAATTTTCTTCTTGCAAAAACCATTTCCCAAAGATCATTTGATTTCAGAAAGACTTTATTCAAATTAACAAAGCCGAGTTTCCCCTGCAGGAGACAACTCCAGTTCTTTGGTTTACCTAGCATATATACCCAGCTGCTTTCCCAAAATGGTCACAACCTTCAGCTAGTTTTCCAGTTGGTTTCCTGGCTCATATGTCACAGCATTCCCAGTTCTTTTTCTGTCCATCATGCATCTTCTACATGTTATTTTCAAGCACGTTGTCAAGGTCCCCAAGAACTTAAAACAGGGCAAACACAACCTCAGCAAACAGCCAATATCTAATAGTGTCTTATATACAGCTTATTTTACATTAAATTCAATAATAAAAATCTTCTACAGTTGTAGTGGGGCTCTGTGCTTCGGGTTTGCTGGTTGGAACCGGCAGCGAACTAGCCCTTCTCTAACATACTCTGCCGCATCTTGATGCATCCCAGGCCCATATGCCACCTGTTTCAGTGTGTCATACGTGGCTCTGGTGCCGTGGTGTCCCGCACATGGTGTGTTGTGGGCGTACATTAGCATCACCCCCCTTTGCGACCGTGGCACTACAAGCTGTGGCGCTGTGTTGCCATCGGGTGCAAACCAGAGAATGTTGTCCATAATACGCATCATGTGTCTGGAGTTATGCAGATGCTTGTGGCTAGAGTCATCAATGAGCTCAGAGTCAGTGATAGGGCGGTTGGAGGGGTCTGAGAGGAGGTCAAGAATTGTCTTTATTGCAGTGTCAGAGGCTTGCATATCCGCAATATCGTTGTTGGAAATTTGCGGAGTTAGCGATAGCGACTGCAAGGCAGGCATTGTAGCCGGTGTCGATCGCTTGCTGTTAGTTAGCACTGCAACAATGGGGCTGGATGTGGGGTGCGGGGGTGCCCACATGTCGCCGTGTGGTGTGTTTTTACTGATTGTATTGCACAGTGGTAGACTTTTGGTTGAGTTGTCTGCCCACAGTGCAGGGATACTGTTCGTTGTGACAATGTCATTCAGCTGTAGGTCATTCATGACCTGGGGGCAGAAGGCATCAGAGTCTTTGGATAGCTGAAATGTGCAAAGTAGCGAACTTGAACTTGGTTTTGGGGCTGAGGCTGTGTTGTCACAGTGTGCTGCAGGGGGTCCCGTGGCCTTTGTGACATGGCAGTCTGGCTCTGTGGGAGTTTCCGTGACCTCTGTGACTTGACAGTCTTGCTCAGACGATGTGTGTGTCTGAAGGGGCAGAGGGTCACGCACTTGAGCCCAGACTTTCAGCTGTTTGAAGTCCAGTACGGGTTCGAAGCGGTCCAGCAGGTCTTTTCCGATGAGAAACGGATAAGTGTTCATAGGGGAGATATAGACTGGGTGTATCAGCCTCATAGGTCCAATTGTCAGGTGGATGGAAGCTACGTGCTTGAGCTGGATGTCGTTTTGGCTATACGACTGCACATTTAGCTTACAAGTGTGAAGGTTAAGGGTGCGATTTTTCCTCTGTGCTTCAAATCTGAGTCTTTCAAACAGTTGGGCGGATATAAGCGTGAGGTCGGAGCCAGTGTCAACTAGGGCTTCGAGCTTAAATTCCCTTTCCATAGTGATAGTCAGATAGAGTTTTCGGGCCATCCCCTTCTCGATTAGGTTTCCCAGGAGTCTTGGTGTGGGGACCTGTGTGTTGCTTGATAAGCCGTCTGGATATGTGTCAAGTGTCTCATTATGCGTGCAAACAATCAAAACAGCGCTTTTTGGTACGCTGGGCTGCGCCATGATACTGTCTTGATTAGAGGCTGTTGCTGTCAGCTGTCGTGTGGGTGTGCTGCTGACATGTGGGGGTGCAACAGTTAGTACACTAGTCCGTGGTTGGGGAACAGTGTTCAGGGTGGATGATTCAGTTGCAGGAAGGGCGGGAAGGTTGATTTCAGGTATCATGTCTAGTCGTGCTGTACCTGGTCCGTCCTTCTTGTCTTCCTTGTGAGGTTTCTGTCGGAGGAGCTCTTTTAGGATCTTTATGAGCTCTGTAACTTCAGAAGCAGCTACACTTTCTTTGCCAGACGTGGGTTCAGGTCTGGGCCTACCATTGTCCCGTCGAGAGTGGCCTCTTCGCTGGCTTTCTGGGCGAGGCGGGTCCCAGGATCCTTCAGAGCGATCGCTCTGGTACCGTGGACGGTCGCCATTATAACCACGCTGCCCTCTGCTGGCTTGGAGTGGTTTGGACTCTCTGTTGACGGGTCGGTAACTGTGGTTCTGTTTGGCACCCTCTAGGGTTAGCTCTTGGTGGTGCACAGAGACAGGGCAGATGGTGGGCTGTTTTACAGTCTTTTCAGAAATGGTTTTCTGTTTGACGTAAGCTTTGTGAGCCAAGTCTCTTAACTGTTGCGTGTCCATGCTGCGCGGGCACGCCAGCACCCCCAGGTGGTAACTGATGGTAGGGTGCAGGTTTCGGAGGAAAAGAGTTTTGAAGTTGATGTCCTCCTCCATGCCTGGGTCGTTACGTGTCCCGAAGTAGGCACGTCGCAGTCTGTTATAAAAGTTCTGTGAGGTCTCACGTCGAGCTTGCTTGAGGTCCATGGCAGTGATGAACCCCTGGTCTGACTCGGGGTCGGAGTACTCACGAATTAGAGCTTGTCGTAGATGCCAGTAGTCCGCTTTGATGGCCTCTGGTTGTCGATCCAGAAAGCTGCGTACGTCACGATTAGACGTGGCCCTGAGCAGGTACAGTCTGTCCCAGTTGTTCGCGTGAGCGACAGTTTGCAAGTAAAAGTCTATGTCTTTTAAGTATGCGTGGACGTCGTGTCCTCCTGCCGGGTCTGGGCTGAAGGTAGGAATATTTCTGGCCAGCTTGTCGAGGTTCTTTGAAGCTTCGTGGCTGTTGACCTTGACTTCCTGGAAGGGCGTCCTTTCCTTTGCTGCTGACGGGGATTCGTGGAGACTGGCAGGTGATCTTTTAAACAGGGGGCTGTCGTCCCCCTTCGTAGCTCTTGCTTCGTGGCTAAAATGTGCGGAGTAACTGGTCAGGGGAAACTGTGTGTTGTGCGTTTCCCCCTTCCGGTAACGTTGCACTATATATGACTGTCTCAGTTCTTTTTGCACCATGTCAAGTTCATCTTTGAGCTCGTGTCTTTGCTGGATGAGCTCGTCGATCTCGGCTTGTGCCGACTGCAAATGTTTTGCATAGACTTTAGCTGTAATGTCTCTGTTTTTAAGTTCATCAGTGGCTCTCTCCAGGAGGGATTCGCCACGCCGAAGCTTTTCGTCGAGGTGTTTCCTGGCGTCTTTCTCTGACTGTACTCGTCGGTCGGTGTCACGACGGAGCTCCTTCAGGGTCTTTTGAAGCCTTTCTATTTCTTGTCTTTGTTCTTTGTCTGTTTCGTCGTCTTTCTCTGTGTCTAGAAGCTGATCTAGACGAAGCTGGGTGAGGGCTTGGTCTCTCTGGGCCTCCTTGGCTTGAAGCTTTAGCGTTGCTGCCTCCTGTTCCAGGTTGTCGTAGCTCCCTTCGCTTAGCCGTGCCTGTGCGATGAGGACGTGGGCGAGGCTTCCGAGGATCTTGGCCACTTCCTTGTTGGAGTAGCTCTGCGTGGGGTCGTGTGTCATCAGCTGGTCTAGCTCGGTGTCCAGTTGCTCCTGGCTCAGTTGCCCCAGACTTCCTTGACTGGTGGCCGTTAGCGCTTCCAGCCATGTCGTTAGGCGGTCCCACGGGACGGCAGAACTGGGTGCACGGAGCATTACTGCGGACGAGAGAAACACAGCACACACACACACACAGAGAGAGAGCCAATGCAAGCTTGTTCTAAGCTAACGAGCTATCGTACGGATAGCTGGGAATTTTGGCTAACTGATGTAGACAGTTAGATAATTAGACAATTCAGACAATTAGGTGGGCGGTAGCCCTGGTTGTCACTTGGTGAACTGCTGCTCGGTCGTCCCGGGACTATCTAATTCTCCTTGAGGTCTCTTGGTGAACTGAAAGAAACACAATCGTGATAGTCCAACAGTGAGGATAGGAAAGAGCACAGTGGAAACAAACACAAGATGAATTGGTCTGTAATGAAAGGAATGTCAGCGTGCGCGCCGGGAGTGTTAGGGAAAACTAATAGGCTTAATGCTCAAGATATACTAAAATTCGGCTTGTACTATGGGTTATCCCATTTAGCTCATCCGGGGTGAATTGAGGTCGCTTAAGTGGAAGATTAAATATCAAGAGCAATTTAGAAAAAGGCAAAAGTTTCTGTCAAGTAATGATAAAACAAAAGGCACTTTTGATACCGTTTGTAATTACCAGACTGAGCTTTATTCCCAATGGGAGGGGAAAAGAAAAACTTTTGCAGAGAGAGAAAAATAAAAAAAAATAAAAATAAAAATAAAATAATAATAATAATAATAATTTTTAATAAAAAAAATTAATTAAAATTAAAAATTAAAATTAAAATTAAAAATTAAAAATTAAAAACTAAAAATAAAATTATAAAAAAAAATAAAAAAATTAAAAAAAAAATTAGAAGCTCAACTTAATTCAAATTAAATTCAAAGCAAGTTTAAATGAAATTTAAATAAGCCTGTAAGGAAAATCAAATAAAAGAAAGCCAATCAAAAATCCTACCCTATAACGATTAATCTCTAAGTGGGAGTTATCCAAATAAAAGAATTAATCAGGAAGGGCGTAGGGATTTAGTGTTGCGCTGACTTAACAGGGTATAGCCACACGGTGGCGTCCTTCCTTCCAATTGGACTGTCTGTGACTTAAACCTAATTTCACTTTGGGTTAGAGGAAGTTATGTTTCTTTTTAAACTTCAAATTCGAATAAGGGTGTTTATTCAGCGAGAAAGGAGATTTGGTTGTTGCTAGAAAAATTGTATAAATGAAACTGTGTACAACAGTAAGCAATAAACAATTTATAGGCTCAAACTTATTTTGTTAAGGCAGAATCAAATAACGGAGAGTGAAACTATCCGAATTTATCCACACGATGGCGCTATTGCGCCCGCCCTAGACTACAGTTAGTTAGGCGGAAATGCTCACCAGATGGCTTTGTCTGGTTCTAGAGTCGCCCTCCGGCGTGCTGCAAGCGGCGTTGCAATTCTTGAGTCGCCCTCTGGCGGTTTGCAAGCGGCGTTGCAATTTCTGGGTCGCCCTGGCGTTCTGCGCTTTACTGGCTCTTGCAAATCATTTACAAATGACTGGTGCTCTAGATGCACGCGTAACAAGACGGGTGAATGCAGGAATTTTCCGTCTGCCTATTCACGCATTTTACATGGACTCCAATAGACATTTATCAATATGGCTGACGGTTTTCAGCATCTCTGATTCAAATGTTTTAGGTCTCAAGTCTTTGGTTAGCTAAGCCAGACTTAAACCAGGAGTTATCGTTTATCTTAACGATATAATAATTATTCTGAGGCCCCTTATATTGTACAGGAGAGTCTCGTCCTGTCCCAATCTTCCGCACAGATAGAAACTTTTTGTAGTTCAGATCAAGCGGGATAACGCAACGTACGTGTCTACAGACATCATCAAAATCTCATTATTTTGATGGAACACATAATATATTGCTCGAGTCAAATGTATGGGTTTCCTACAATACATTTGTTTGGAAATCACGCGGATAAAACCTATTGCGCCTACGGCTGCAGGGGGTTTCGGAGATCACGCGGATTTTTGTACCGTTCATATTTTTATTAATATAATCCGGCTACTTCAACATTTCTCAGCATCTGTTTATGCTTGGGTTCGCCTTGCGCGTACCGTTCAATTCACAAAACAACACCAAAACAAAACGAAACAAAAACGCGCGTGCAGGTTATTAATACCTCAAAAATACACAATGAATAGAATATGAATATCATTCACACATACACAAACGTTTGAAACTTGCTCGCATTTTTCTCCACCAAATACATGTAACAACTATGACGCTTATGAGTTTAATGTCTCGGGGAATAATTAACTCAAAAGGGATTTAATATTCAATATTCATGAATTTATGAATATAATTTGCCAGTTGTTCATTACGTATTAAAATTTTCCGATAGGGAAAATTGTTTAATTAAATACAAGTAACCCTTTATGAAATTTCTTGAAATTATCCTACTAAGTTTGTCCTGCAAATTAGTTATAGACTTTTCAAATCAATTCTCAATAAGGGATTACTGCTTTACGAGCGCATGAGAAACATTAACTTTACTGATCAGGATAAGTTCAATATTTCAAATGGTCATACAGTTTACTTTACTAACATAGTAGCATAAGCAGTTAGGTAACGTTCAGATCGCAAGTTTCATTGACTTTGTGTATGTGGCAGAATAACAGATTCAACTCATTAAATGTCTTTTGAAGGTTTAATAAACACAGACTAAAAATAACACTACAATTCACACAGAAAGTACATACTAAATATGCATCAAGAGAGTAGAAGTATAGATATTAACGAAAGAATACATAAAAGAGAATAATGAATAGACTGAAATTAGAGAGAGATAAAAGAGAGAGAGAGAGAGACAAAGAGAGTGAGGGAGAGAGAGAGACAAAGAGAGTGGGGGAGGGTAAGAAACAGCTTTCCTTCACTTCAACAAATACGACCTTCACGGAGTTAATTTATCCCAACGGGAGAATAACACACCCTCTTTACAGCAGTAAGAATAAGAATACTTGCATTCTTTTTGGTTTCGTTTTGGCTTCTCGCTTGTGTGCGTATGTGTCTCTGCGTGTCTCTGCGTGTCTCTGCGTGTCCGGCGGTCCTTTCCGAGGTTGGGAGGGAAGCGGCTGTTTGCTTTAGCGATGCTTCGTGTTCTTGAAGATCGGATTGTAGAAGAGAAGATTTTTGGAAGAGATGAGGCCTGCTTGGAGGGCCTGCATTGGTGGCATGGCTTAAGTGCCAGCCCCCCCCCCCCGTGGGTGTTGGCTCCCACAGGGCGAGAGAGGAGAAGTGAAGTGAGCGGAGTAAGAGAACAAGAGTAAGAGAGAAGAGCCTGTCTTCACTGGTCTTTTTAAGGTCTGGAAATAGTCCCACCCTCCAGGGTTAGACTTAACCAATGAGAGTGTTGGGATTTCCCGGCGGGAAATTCCTCAGCAGAATTTATAGCTCTTTGTTTAAAAGTTGGACTCAGTGGGTCTCTGAGTTCTTCATACTATAATTAATGCAACAAACACACACTGCATTTTCTGAATAAGTGATATACATGGAAGTGTAAGTCGTGAAGTGAGCATTAATTTGATAGGAGACATGACATATATGAGGTTATCTGAACTAGTACTTTGTTAAGACAAAGACAAAAAGATGCAAAATACCATACAGAATAAACATTTTACAAGACAGTTATGTGTTTACATATAATGTCCTGGGGTGCATGTTCATTTATAGATGGTTTGTCTATAATTTGAGGCAAAAGCTCTGTGTCTTAATCTCTTTGTGTATAAGACTTCATGTGGCCACATTCTTTCCGGCCATAAAAAGATCTTATCAGATGGTTTCCAGGGTGACTGAAGAATCTCCCTCTGTTGTGTTGGGGGAAGGTATGCTAGTGAGCACAACTTTCAAAACATATTTGTTAAATGTAACTGGCGATTGTGTGTTTGATTCGCCCGAGTCGCTACAATTGTATCAACTAAAATTTCAATAAACTCAATTTTAAGGAAACCAGGTTACTTACTTTTTAAGTTAAACCAACAAAAAACACCACAAATTTTTTACAGTGTATGAATTTATTTTAATTAAGCACAAAAGCAAATATTTTGAAGAATATGGCACACAAATAGGCACCATCGACTTACCCTAAGGTACAAAAGTGAAAAGGTACATCTTTGTACCTTTTCATCATCATTTACTTACCCCTAAATGGTATAATGTAAAAAAAAAATGTTTTGTTTTTTGTTGGTTTAAAGAAGTAAGTAACCTGGTTGCCTTAAAATTTTGAGTTTATTGAAATAAAAAATTTGAGTTGATACAATGAAGGAAATTTGTTTAATAAATAGAAACTCAAAATATTATTGTATCTGAACCACATCAAAAATTTGATAAATCATGAAAATAGCACTATTTGGCATGTTTCACTGTGTCATCAGAAATAAAACACACATAATTACACAATATGCTTACAAAATCGTTTAATAATATTTTAACAAAGGTTGTCAAATCTCAAGAGTATGTGTATGAGTTAATAATTAATTATATTAACTCAAAATTTTAATTTCAATGAACTCAAAATTTTAAAGCAACCAGGTAACTTTTTTTCTAAATATTTTTTTACAGTGTACATATAAAGGGTACATATCAGTACTTTAAGAGTTGCATATTAGTACCTTTTCGGTTTTGTACCTTAGGGTACTGCCTCAGTGACAGCAATGTACCTTTTTTCTGATGGTGGGAGAGAAATAAATAATGCTATGGAAGTAAATGCCCATCAACTAGCCCATATTATATATAAAAAAACATGCATAAAAAGGGCAAAAAAAATACAATTTTTGTGTCTCCTTTCTTATAATATTAATGTAGTTCAAATATAAATTATGTTCTTCATTCCTGCAGTGAATGTCCAATAACACTGACACTTTGAGGCACATTGAACCAATCTGACAATCTGCTACTTTTGTATGGATAATTAACAGTGTTATTATGATGCTTCTTTGTCTCTGTGTCTGCTTATTCTCATTGGAAAGGTTTTTGTCCAGTGTTCTTGTGTTTCCTGTCACTGTAGGCCTCAGAGCACAGAGTCTGATACTTCCCCAGAGCCACATGGATTTGTTCCTTTTTTGTCACATTTAATATCAAAAACAGTTTTACTCAATGTATCATATTGTATTGACGATGATGCCGTAACTAAAATAATATTATCAGCATAGACTTTATTATTTTGCTAAAACAAAGAAGCACAGACTAAACCATCCGTGAGCATGTTTCACCTCATGTGTTTAGTGTTTTTTGTATGTGGTTTGACTTCGGTTTTGTCAGTGGGCTTCAGAGCACAGTAGTACACAGAGATTTTCAAAGGAACTGATGATGCAGATGTGTTGAGATCTGCATTAAAGGGGGCATGAAAGACTCAGTTTCAGTCAATCTTATGTCAATCTTGAGTACCTATAGAAAAGTATTGCATCCTTCATATCTCCGAAAAGTCTTTAGTTTTATTATATTTATAAAAGAAATATAGGCTGTACCAAGTCTTTCCAAAAAAAAAAAAAAAAAAAAAACAAGCGCCTGGAGGCGTATCGTGTGGGCGGAGCTAAAGAATGACGAGCGCACATAAAGTGGTGACGTCCTCAAGCATGGAGAAGATATGATCCAGAATCAGATCCAGAGGCTGAAATAAACCGAATCATGTCCTCATAAACTGCAAGTTAACACACACAAATGTTGACAGGCCACTAAATACAGTACATACCACAGAGACGGACGTCCTGCTGTTGTTGCTCCTCCTGTTCAATTTATGGACTATTGTATTAGACTAAACATTAGCAGTAGCAAGCAAAATGGTTTTTCACGTCAGACAAGTGTAACATTATACATAGAACAACAATGGAGTAACCGTTAGCGCATTTGAATGACGAAGCACGCTTTGTGAGAACCTCCCCTATAGGTTTATTTTGGGTGGTTTTACAATAAACAAACTGACACCTATAGTGGTCAGCTAAACAAATGTATTTAAACACACACCATAGATCGCATGCTCCATTTATACATTAACTAACGTTATACACGATCGTGTTGTTTACTGATGTTTACTTATGCAATGGTAGCCAACAACATAGACATTTGAAGCATTTTTACTCACGATGCACGACCTTGACCCTTCTGCGTTCAAATCGGTTCAGATGAAGTGCTGCCTTACCGGAATGCTGTGCTGAAGCGTTAAAGTCGCTTGATGTCACCCATAAGAATAAAGTGGAGTGCGACGCCACAGAAGTGTTGCTCAGATGAGTGGATCTGCACCTGAGAGAGTGTTTAAGGCCGTGCATTTCCTCTCTCGCTCTGGTCACGCGCGCGTACACCCTTCCGGGAGAAGAGCCTCTACGGCCCATACAAGGACCTTCCGCTCTGTCGACATCAAGCGGACCCATACTCGAAAAAAACTCTCCGAAACTTGTGAGAAACCGGAAGGAGTATTTTTGACACAGAAATACTCCATCAAACGTCCATCATTAGTTTTTGAAACTTTGTCTATGTTTAGGATGGTAATCCAAGTCTTTAACAGTGTAAAAAGCTCAGTATGCATGAAACACCATTTCACCCCCCCTTTTTAAATCCTTCCACCGTTTGTCTTGCCTGTGTTAAATATATGCAAAATAATAGATATTAAACACCTATGGGTCTTCTGCTTTCACCACTTAGAAAGGCTGAATACAAAACTTGTGAGGAGTCATTAACATACAGACATTCCTGATTGCCTCACAGGGTGTAAACGGTAGTTTCTTATATTACTTTTTAACAAAAACAATATTACATATAAGTAGCCTAGCCCTAATTGTATCCCATTGTACATGGTTGGTGGAATGTCTAGCCCAATAGGCTACAAAAAAATCCTAATTTAAGTCCTAAATCTTGCTCTATTTAAAATATATGTTGACCCCAGTGTTTTTTGTATGAGGGCTGAATGTGATTTGGTCACAGTGTGTCTCAGAACAACAGTGCTGATCGAGGATGACTTCAGGCCTCCATCACATGTGGTACTCCATAAGCCGTTCCACTTTACACTCATTTCGTCCGGTATTCATAAAGAGTGTAAGGCCGCCCAAATCGTCCCAATGGAGGCCAACGATCGGCGGGTGAAGGTCGCTGCGCGTTCGTCTTTTCAGCGGGGAAAAGGGGATTTTATTCCAATTCCTCGTTATCTGACTCCATTTAATGATAATTTAGAATTTGGGATTGAATGCCAATTGGTTATTTGGTCATTTATATTTAATAGTTTAACTACACATTTAATTATTCCGTTTAACCCTTTGTTGAAATTATGTCCGTTCATAACCTGAATAATTCCAGAGCAAGTCAGAATCAATCAAAGTATAACAATTTATTAACAATCAGGTAAATGTATAACGCCAATTACATAATCAATTCAAAGGTATACTTCACATCAAATACCCTAAAGTAAAGAATGAGATGTATACCGGACTTATCGAGGTTACATAATGCTGCATGGGTTAAAACGTCCAGCATTACGGGCTGACCTGAGTACAGTATCGAGCCCTGAGCTCTTTGCAACATTTCCTTAAATACCCAGAACCAGATACATACCCATCACAATAGGAATTTGCATTGATCAAGTTCTATAGACTTGATTAGAAGAGAGGCCAAATGGCTGAAAGCCACACCCACCATACACCAAGGAAAGATATCTTTAAACCCTTAAAACATTCATGATGTTCTAGTTTACTTCTGTGGAGTTGAGATATTTGTACCAGTCGCACTGAGACATTTCAAACGATATCAAACACATATGATACTCGATCGTGTGGATTGACATTGTAATATAGAGATTCTGGATGCATTTTCAGTGATCTCAGCATGAAAGAGGGAATGAATTGGGGGAGAGGGAGTCAATAGGGAAAGATGTAGATTAGCTGATAGTGAGGTGAGACTTGCGTCTCCAGTGGTGTGTGAGGGACAGTTCAGATGTTAATTTCCTTATTTTCTCAGAGAGTCTTTGTTCTTCATTCAGACATTTCGGCATATACTAGTTTTTTCAGTCTTACAAGAGAAAATGCAGGATAAATTCAGTAGTTAAACCATATGTTGTAGGCTATTGATGTAGTAACTTCAGTAAAGAGAGGACAGGATCACACAGTATAACTGTACTGTTTTATTTCTTGGCATTGCTACCATCACATCCATACACGGAGGCTGAGTCCGAAACCTGGAAAATGCTGCCTTGGGAGGACACATTTGAAGGCAGGAAGGCATCAAGCTGCGTCCGAATCTAATGTTTGCTTCACTTCCTGTCTCCTGAGATACCTTCATTTGATCGATTTTTGAAGGCAGCGTACATGTGTCCTTCGCTGCCTTTGATATCCCACAATCCTGTGCTTTCCATTCAGTGACAGTTGAGCTGGGGAAAAAAGATGGCGACCAGAAGTTGCGTTCGCGGGTCAGATTGTGTGTAAATGTACGATTTTTACCAACATATTACACTTCTGATGTGATTTCTAGCGAGAAATCACTACTGTAGTAATTAAATATGTGTTTAGTTCTCACCAAAGCTCTCTCTCTATTTTGCTGTAGATCATTAAAGTGTTACACTGCATTAGAAGTCTGTCCGAAATTAGTTTCATGAGATGCCTTCATGCACAAAACGCTTCCTTACAAGTCATTGTCTGATGAGGCAGCGAGGCAACGAGTCAGCAGCCTAGGTTTTCGGACAAAGCCATTAGCTGTGTCTCATTTCGTTAAATTTCGAAGGGTGTCTCAGGCCAGTCCCATGGATGTAGTGGTGCTCCTACTGGAGGATTCCTGCTTTCCTGACATGTAGTGCAGGACTGCACTTCCTTTTCAATTTCATCGTATATATATATATATATATATATAATCACCAAATTCAGTCACCATATAACTCCCCACGCCCCCAAATGACGGTTTAATTTGTTTCGTCCTGGCTGTCGGAATCAATCCATATAGCAGCACAAAGGAGTTCACTAAAATATTGGTGGGGACAATTTTGCCATTTTAAAATATTGATTGGGACTAGTACCTAGCATCCCCCCTAAACCTACACCCATGCAATTGACCTAATAAGTTGCAAATTGGTCCTCCAGCTGTTTCTTATATGTACATTTAACTTTTTTTAGCCTCTTATTGCTACCTATCCCAACTTTTTTGGAATGTGTAGCTCTCATGAAATCCAAAATGAGCCAATGGCATTTATTTCAAAATATCTCCCTTTCAACATGTGATATGTTATCTATATTCTATTGTGAATTAAAATTAAGTTTATGAGATAATTGCATTCCTTCCCAACTTTTTTGGAATTGGGTTTGTATCCAGCGAAGTAAACCATCAGACTGAAGGGAGATTCTCACAACACTGTATTTACTGCCAGCTTTTTTTCAAAGTTAATTTGGGTGTCTTTTCAAAAAAGAACACTTGGAGACTCCAAAAGGATACCCCAAAAACCAAATTATATAGAGTCCATATAACTGTAATTGAAAACAAAAAACAAAAAAACCTGCTTACCACAATGATATGCCAAAAAACAACAACAAAGAATATATTAAAAACGTATAACTGACGTTATGGCTATTCTTATGATTAATATGCATTGTTTAGTGTCATTAATGTAAAATATAAAACAAACTATTGTATTTAAAATTGTATTTTGACAGGTTTAGTTGATAATTGAATAACTGATGACAGAAAAGGCAGAGTACCAGTAAAAAAGAAAATGTATAGGCAAACATTTCTGACTTTATATACAGGCATAGGCATATTTACTTATTTTACTTCATTTTATAATTGGAGATCCGTCATAGCAACACCATGAATGCAGATTTAAGGATTTGACTCTGCTAATGTTACAGGTCTGCAAAGAAACAGGCGTCTTTCCAGTGCAACACATTTATTTGAAGAATGGTCTGAAACATAGAATAATATACAGCGTCAATTATGAGTGGAGCATCTCAATTCACTCATTTCTCTATTCATTTCTGCACGCACTCTTCCGTCAACATGTCTTATACTCAGTGTCACAATAAACATTCACTTGCTCAATAAACACAAAAGAAACTAAATGTAACTTATTTTGTACTCTTAAACAATCCTTTGGTATGTTAAACCCTTTCAGTGTATGTACATTTCCAGTTAAAGCATAGATTACATGCTTTGAATATGTCTAAATAATGATGATATTCTCACGTGCCACACTTTATGACTCTTTCTGTCCTATGCACATGAAAAGAAACTAATTTGTGCTTACGTTAACTCTACTACGAAAATATGACGCACTTTACACAAAATGGCGGACATTAGTAAACTCCATGTGCTTCACTGAACTCACATTACTAGTCACTGATTCGTGTATCCATTATACAGGCAACAAATTAACTCTCTTTACAACCTTTTCTTCTATCAATTCACAGTATAAACAGTACACAGTATAGCGATCTCTGTTCTCAGCATTAACTCACGACAATTATTCTCCATTACACTTGCGTTACATACACGGGTAGTCAAAACACTGTTTTGTACTCAAGAACTACTAAACACATTAAAACGTCACTGAAAAGTGTTCATGAACTCTTTAACTTGTATTACAGAGGATTTATCTTACCTGAAACATAGAATAATATACAGCGTCAATTATGAATGGAGCATCTCAATTCACTCATTTCTCTATTCATTTCTGCACGCACTCTTCCGTTACTCACGTTCGCGCAGACCTTAGCGAGAGCTCCCCCTAGCGGTCTGGCTCTATTATGACACTGCATACACCCAAATGAATACATTATTACTGCTCACCTCTTCTCAAAATAATAAACAAGAGTCCATGAAACATAAACACTCTGGATATTTTGGAACATTTAAATGGGGGGTCTACTGTTTTCATGTCTAATTTTACATGGTGCCACACTCTCACCCACAAAATCAAATGTCTCCCGACATTTCAACTAACTTGAAACATATTTACCAGTTTCTCACCAGGAGTCTTTAACAACTCTCCATAATGCTCCAAGGTCTCCAAAAATTAGCATTAGAGGCAGGTAACTGTTTTAGTTCTACCGAGCAGTCCCTTTGAACCAGAGATGGTTGGCCTAACGTCTCATAAGTGAACACAACTGATTTCTGTCTCTGTCTCTTTGGGTAACGACTCAGAGATTCTGAAGGGTCCATCCCACCCTCACTGTCTGACCCAGCATTGTCACTGTCAATGTCAGTGTCATTATTTGGGCTGTGACCCGCATTCTTTTCACGGTTAAGAGGCAGATCCTCTCCTACCGCACCATTTTGAAGGGGCAAATCCTCTTCGCTCTGAAGGGGCAAATCCTCTTCGCTCTGAAGGGGCAAATCCTCTTCGCTCTGAAGGGGCAAATCCTCTTCGCTCTGAAGGGGCTCCATCTTGAGGCTTGAAAGGTGGTGCTCTTGGGTTGAGAGGCCTGCGATCCTGCTCTTTCCACTGACAGGTCAGTACATACTCCTCCTCTGAGTCACTCTCAGAACTCACGGGATACTGTCTCTCTCTTTCTCTGTTTATTTTCTCCCCTTTCGGCATGTTCCGAGTGTTTTGTGAGTGAAGTCGCTCAGGTTTCCCTATTTCCAGGGGTAGAAAATCACATGGCAGAAGAAGGTTTCGGTGAATGACACGGCTTTTCCCCTTCCCGCTTTCAGGTCTCACCTCATAAACAGGACTTTCAGCATGTTTCCTCTCCTTAACTACATGCACCTCATCTTCCCAGTATGACCGTATCTTTCCTGGGCCTCCCCTAGGCGTCAAATTACGGATCAGGACCCGGTCACCAGGCTGAAGATCTCTCCCCTGAGTCTTCTGATCATAGTGAGCTTTCCCACGGGCTGCTACTTTTGAAGCAGTCTTTGATGCAATTTGGTACGCCTCACTCATCCTTTCTTTCCAACGAGACACATAGTCCTGGTAAGTGCCGAAAACTTCGTCAGACTTCAGGTTGAAAAGTATGTCAATTGGCAAGCGAGGGGACCTGCCATACAACAAGTAGTACGGGGGGAATCCTGTGGCTTCACTCCTCGTACAATTATAGGCATGAACCACCTTGGCCAAGGAATTCTTCCAGTCAGCTTTCTCCTCATCCGCAAGTGTACGGAGCATGGACAATAAAGTGCGATTGAATCGCTCCACTTGTCCGTTGCCTTGTGGATGGTAGGGTGTTGTGTGTGACCCGCGGATTCCACAGAGATCTTTCAGCTTTTTCATCAATTTGTTGTCGAATTCTTTCCCCAGGTCATGGTGGATTTTACCGGGGAAACCAAATTTCAAAACAAAGTCATTGAAAAGCTTCTCTGCGACTGTCTTAGCAGACTTGTCTTTGGTTGCATAAGCCTGGGCGAATCTAGTGAAGTGATCCATCACTACGAGAATGTATTCAAACCCTTGCTTGCAGGTCTCCAAGTGGAGGAAGTCTATTGAGACCATTTCGAATGGATATGTGGTGTGAATTGTGGTTAAAGGTGCTCGAGTTTGCCTGACGGGCTGTTTCTTTTTCAGACACTCACATACCCTGGTGACAAAGTGCTCAACATCTTTCTGCATTCTAGGCCAGTAAAAGCGCCCTCGGATAAGGCAAAGGGTCCTCTCCACACCCAGGTGACCCATCTTTTGGTGTAGTTCAGTGAGATTCAGGGGGTGGTAAGACTTAGGTAGGAGCAACTGTTCTCTTCTCCTAGTTTTCCTATACAGTACCCCATCTTCACCAACACAAAGTTTGGACCATTGTTTTAACAGCATTGCCACATCAGGATGTTCTGCTTTCACTGCCTCCCTACTTGGCCGTAGACCCTTCTCCGTGTGTCTAAGGACTTCCCGAAGAATACCGTCATTCTCTTGAGCTTCTCGAATCTGGGCTGGGGTCATAGGTGGACCCAAGCCACCATGGTGGCTCTCTCTCACGAGACTCAAAGCACTCAAATGGATCCACCCTGTTCCTTGTGAGGGATGCTCACACTCCACTACCACCCCTTCCACTGACGATTTAAGGACTTCTGGTTGCATCTGTTCTGTGCACTGCTCCATAAACTTGTCGATGTCCAGCGGCATGCGTGACAGACCATCTGCGTCAGCATTACTTTTCCCCGGTCGATATTTTATGGAAAAGTTAAAGTCTGCAAGCTGCGCAACCCATCTGTGCCCGGTGGCGTTCAGTTTGGCGGTGGTAAGCACATAGGTCAGAGGATTGTTATCTGTGTAGACAACAAAGGATGGTGCATAGTACAAGTAATGGCGAAAACGTTCACACACAGCCCACTTCAATGCCAGAAATTCAAGCTTACCAGAATGCATGTGGTAATTTTTCTCTGGGGCACTCAGTGTTCTGGATCCATAAGCTATTACTACCATCTTCCCATTCTGCCGTTGATACAATACTGCACCTAACCCTTCCTGAGATGCATCGCAGTGTAGCACAAAGGACTGAGTGAAATCTGGAAAACCCAGGATTGGAGGTTTTGCTAGGTGGTCGATGAGGTTGTTAAGTATCGACTGATGGGTTTGCGTCCAATCAATGGGCGTTCGTGACATCAAATGACCTTCTTTCCTCTTCCAGGTGGGTTTTGCTTTCCTCGACACCATTCCTGATTCACCTGAACCATTTTCTCTCGCTGTCAGTAGCTGGTACAGTGGCTGGGCGATGCGTGAAAAGTTGGGGATATAAGAACGGTAGTAGGACAGGAACCCCAACATCTTTCTTAGATCACCCACGGTATAAGGCGTCTTCTCTTTCAAGGCCTGGACTGGTGCAATCTCCGCTGGGTCCATCGTATATCCTTCACTGGATACCATCTTCCCCAGGAACCTTACTTTATTTTTAAACAGCTCACATTTTTTCGGGGTGAGCTTTACACCATGCTCTTGGTAGCGCCGTAGCACCAAACGCACATGGGCCAAATGATCCTCGAAACTGTTGCTATGGACCAAGTTGTCATCTAAGTAGGGTTGACATATTGTGTCCCTAAGGCCTAACAAGCAACTCTCCATACTTCTTTGAAACTCGGCGGGTGCCGACTTCAACCCAAATGGAATGCGTGTCCATTGATACAGCCCCCATGGAGTTATAAATGCTGACAGAGGCTGACTCTCCTCATCCAGGAAGCCCTGATGGTAGGCCTTCCCTTGGTCTAAAACCGAAAACCAAGTGCTTCCACTCAGTGCATCCAGCATGTCTTGTATCCTAGGGATTGGGTGGCGATCAGGCACTGACTTCTGATTTAGCTCCCGGTAGTCACAGCATAACCGAAGACTGCCGTCTTTTTTTCTCACACAGACTACTGGAGACGAGTATGCCGACCGGGAAGGAGTCACCCAGCCTTTGTTCAACAAATCTTGCAAGTACTCCTTGACCTCCTCATGCAAGGGCTTTGGGACAGACATATAAGTTTTCTGCACAGGCCTTTTGTCATGAAGTGTGATGTGCATCTTCAAGGATGGAATGCAACCAATGTCATCGTCGTTGTATGCAAAAGCCTGACACTCATCCCTCAATACTTTTCTCACAGCGTCCTGCTGGGCTTTTGTGAGATGGTCCAGATTCACAGGGGGATCCCAGGCAGACGGACGTGATTGGCCTCTTGACTTCTCAGTGGTCTTTACAGGGGTTGGCTTACCATTTTGGGCTCTCTCTTCCGGGGTATTGTCTGGTCCAGGGGGCTGGACGGCCACAGGATAAACTGTTTTCACGGGCTGTAAGTGACCCAAAATGTGGTTTCTCTGCAGGGTGATGTTATGTTTTGCTGCATTGACAATGGATATTGGTACATATTTGATGTGCCTTGAAGGAATCTTCACTACAGCTTCACTCAATTCTACATCTTGAACCGGGCTTTCTTCACTGGGTGAGAAGAGCAGTTCTTGGCCCTGAAACTGAGACCCAACGTGAGCACGGACCATGACGGTGATAACCTGATTCGCAGGCAAGTAGACACGCTTTCTCCCGATTTTCACCACCCCCACCGTTACCTCTTGCTCCTTACTACGGATCAGTTTCATTAGTGTGTATGCCTCGCTATGCGTGATCGAGAATGCAGAACTCATCGTATGTAGTATTTTCTTCTCTCGATGCCCTGGCGTGCCTTCCATCCGTTTCACTATCTCCTCGATGACATTGTACCCTATAATTGGGTCCTCCGCCACTGTAGAATCACTGGACACTAACATGGGTACCTTTAACAATGGTGCTGGTAAGGGTCCTCCATCCAGCTGGAAATTTATCTCCACCCATCCAATGAATGGAATCTCTGTGTTGTTTGCCGCCAGGCCAGTCAGGGTTGCCTCTCCTAGCAGCTCTTCCAGGGGTTGGATGATGGTATCTGGGAGGTGTTGTCGTCGCCAAGCATCATTCACGATGCTAGCTTGCGCCCCTGTGTCCCACAGCGCCTCCATTGGCTGACCATTCAAGCAGCAGTTGACCAAGCAGCGTTTCCCAATCAGTTTAATGAGCTGTGATTCATGTTGAGGTGGGAGATATTTTACAGTACAAAGGTTGGTAGTGGCTTTTACTGAGGTTGAATTAAATGTGGGAGTATTTGACCTGGTCATCTGGGATGGCTGATCATTTTGTATGCACCCCCCAGCAAGTATAGGTGATGAGGATTGGGACACTTCAGGGAGGACTACTGATGGCCCCGTCTCAGCAGTCCATGGTCGTTTCCCGACTGTGAGCTCTGTACTCTGCATCCACGTGAGAAATGGCCTGTTTGTCCACATTTGAAGCAGTGTTGACAGGTTTCGTCTACTTGCTCTTCCCTACATTTCTTACAACCTCGCCGTCGTTCCTCTCTGTACCGGGGTGAGAATGTCTTATTTGCTTCCATTACAGCTGTCATCATCTGTCTCATTTCAGCTCTCAACTCCTCAATAAGCTTCTGAGTATCTGGAACCTCATTACTGACCTTATGGCATTCTTTAAATTCCTTTCCTTTTACAGTCTTGACAGCCATTGTAGTACCAGGATCTCTCACCGGCTGCACACCCAGGGCAGGTGAGTTCTCGGATCGGGGTTCGGTATGGAACTCATGTATGCGGGGGGGTTTAGCTGAATGGAGCCTTTTCAGTTTCTCCTGTCGCTCACCATCCAGCTTCGCAGCCTCATTCACCACCTCAATTAGCTCCTCATCCGTTATCCTGATGTTGCTGAGATAGGGCTGTACCTGGAACTTCAGAGAGTCACTTATTAGTCCAGTTTCAATTGAACGCAGAAATTTACGCTGGATGGTATCTCTACTATAACGGTCATCATCGCCGTCCTCAGCTTTCCATAGTAATTTCTCTTTCAATTCAATTGCTCTGAAGATAAAATTCTGAACTGACTCTCTGGGTTCTTGGGATATGTTTATGAGCTGGTGGTACAGAGCAGTTGTGCTGTCAATTTTATAGTGGCCCTTTAAGATGGTGTATAGTGACTGGAGCGTCAGACCACGCTTAATCTCCAACATATCTCTCAGAGGTAACCCTGGAGTGACTGCCCTGACCACTGCCTCTACTATTTCAGTCTCAGAGTGGCCCTTTTCTACTCCCACTTCCATCTGGCGAATTAGACTAGGGTAAGACAATTTTTCTTTTTGTCCACTTTCTCCTATCTGTCCCCAGATCTTGAATTCTCTTCTCAAAGTCACTTCAGTCAATTTCTGAGACTGTTCAATCCTCTTATCCTGCCTTGTGTTACTTTTAAAAGGCTTGTGACTGTCTATTATCCTTTCAGCCTTACAGTAACTTTCCTCCTCTTTTTGTGAGGGGCTAAGATACCTTTCTTCCAGCCCTCTTACTTGAGTTGGTTTCTCAATGATCCCTTCCACATCAGTGGTTCCTTGTTTTACCTCATTAATGAATGACAGTAGATCTTTTAAGCACTGAATGACCTCACTTTCCCCCTCGTTCTCCTGCATTTCGTCCAACATGCTTTCAATTGTCTTGATGAGCCACCGTCTGGGCTTACCTAAGGACACATCACATTTCAAGTATCGACAAACCTCTTGCAGATTGTCCTCGTCTAGCTGCCAGAGTTCGGCGCTCACACGGTCATAGAGGTGCTGGCTGTTCTCCATATCTAAGCTCGTCTCTGTATGAAGAGGTAGTCTTCGTCACGCTGCTCTACCTCTCCTGGCTGTTTGGCTCGCCAAAATATGTTACAGGTCTGCAAAGAAACAGGCGTCTTTCCAGTGCAACACATTTATTTGAAGAATGGTCTGAAACATAGAATAATATACAGCGTCAATTATGAGTGGAGCATCTCAATTCACTCATTTCTCTATTCATTTCTGCACGCACTCTTCCGTCAACATGTCTTATACTCAGTGTCACAATAAACATTCACTTGCTCAATAAACACAAAAGAAACTAAATGTAACTTATTTTGTACTCTTAAACAATCCTTTGGTATGTTAAACCCTTTCAGTGTATGTACATTTCCAGTTAAAGCATAGATTACATGCTTTGAATATGTCTAAATAATGATGATATTCTCACGTGCCACACTTTATGACTCTTTCTGTCCTATGCACATGAAAAGAAACTAATTTGTGCTTACGTTAACTCTACTACGAAAATATGACGCACTTTACACAAAATGGCGGACATTAGTAAACTCCATGTGCTTCACTGAACTCACATACTAGTCACTGATTCGTGTATCCATTATACAGGCAACAAATTAACTCTCTTTACAACCTTTTCTTCTATCAATTCACAGTATAAACAGTACACAGTATAGCGATCTCTGTTCTCAGCATTAACTCACGACAATTATTCTCCATTACACTTGCGTTACATACACGGGTAGTCAAAACACTGTTTTGTACTCAAGAACTACTAAACACATTAAAACGTCACTGAAAAGTGTTCATGAACTCTTTAACTTGTATTACAGAGGATTTATCTTACCTGAAACATAGAATAATATACAGCGTCAATTATGAATGGAGCATCTCAATTCACTCATTTCTCTATTCATTTCTGCACGCACTCTTCCGTTACTCACGTTCGCGCAGACCTTAGCGAGAGCTCCCCCTAGCGGTCTGGCTCTATTATGACACTGCATACACCCAAATGAATACATTATTACTGCTCACCTCTTCTCAAAATAATAAACAAGAGTCCATGAAACATAAACACTCTGGATATTTTGGAACATTTAAATGGGGGGTCTACTGTTTTCATGTCTAATTTTACATGGTGCCACACTAACATAGTTTTAACGAAAGCAAAGATGTCTAATTTATGTAAATGGAGAATAACAGCCACATAAATTACAATAATTATTACATTTAAAAATAATAATTCTGTGGCAAATTCTGGCAAAAACAACATTAAAACAACCGTAGAGTAAAATAAATTTGTCCTTAACAATCTAGACATAAAAAATACAATATTCAACATAATACAATACTATTGATCACCATGGTCACAAAATTCACAAGTGTTGATATTCAGATGAAATGACAAAATAAAAAATAGAGCCATTCATCAAAAGTGCTAAGGTGAGATTTTGTGCCATCTATTGTCAAAATGAAGGTGGTGGAAAATAAAAATAAACAATTTTATGTTTTTCATGAGCCTGAATACTTGCGGTCCCATATGGAAATTGTGGCAGGAAGAGTCTATGCAGCAAAGCGTTAGCAAACTTTAATTTTCATCGTCACGTGTTGATCGCGTACTAGCTTTATCAAGCGTCTACGTCACGCGCGCAAACGTTTTCTCCCTGTTAGGACACGTGTGTCCATCTGGTACTGGGAACTCTAAACAACAATATTTGCGGCTATTTTTGAAGTGATATTGAACAACTGCTCTGTTTGGTTGCAGATAGTAATCATGGTGAGCGTCGTGCAGTGTTTCATGTCCAAGCTGCTTTCACCGCTGTGGCGGAGAGCTCAGGAGGATGAGGAGGAGCAGGATCCTCACTTTGAAGGTGAGTGAGTGAATGATTAAATGAAATTAGTAGAGCTTAATCGATATTTTAAAGTCGGCCATGTGAGCACAGGTGAGACTGAGCTGTTTTGCTGCATGTGTTCAGGTGTGGCGCAGATCCGGCAGGTGCAGACGGGCGTCGTGACGCATCTGTGTGTGGATTATGGTCTCATAGATCATGCAGTATATTTCACATCAGAAGTTGTGTTAGGAGGAGCCGTGCTGTGTGTAGGAGACACGGTCCAGGCTCTGGCCGTCCGGGAAGGAGCCCATGGACAGTGGAGGGCACTCAGGGTGAGATTGGACAATTGGCATTCTGCTGTTCTTATGTCTTCATACTCTTAACTCTGGTCCTCTTCGTTTAGGGCTCACGCTCTTTTTCGTGGTCAAAAGTGACTGAAGCCTTAATTTACCTTTTAATAAAACCAAAGGAATATTTTTTGTTCAATAATATTTTTCAAATTATTATTATTTTAAATTTTGAGGGTATGATACTTTGCAATATTTATAAAAGATGTATTAGCTATTTTCCCCATTGAAAATAATTAAAAAATATATATAATATCTTAAATTAAAGCAATATTCTATGTTAAAATAGAGATAAGACATTCAAAATCCAATTTTTGGAAAGTAGATTAGTCCTTTATGGTGGGAGTAAAAAAAACTGATTTAATGTTGTTTTTTGACCACTATTCCTATATAACTACATAAAGTGGTTTATAAATACTTATTTTTATTAAGTTGTGAATTTGGATTTATACATTCTCAAAAACTACTTTTTGTCAAGGTTTAGATTTAGTTTATGTTGTTTTGAATTGTCAGTATTTGCCTTAATTGTACTACATTCAAACCTGAGCAGTGAGGAGAACATTTTGGTTTAGCAAAACATTTTGACATTTTTTTAAAAATTTGAGTTGACGTTGAGTATTCGCTGATAACGTCATTAATGAACAAATAACCCTGAACCTTGAGCTGCGAACCGAACACCTTTTTGTCTTGTGTACAGGACAGCTAGGGCATATGCCACAGTGCTGCCAATAAGGTTTTTGCTGCTACATAACAGCTTTTGTATCAGTTCTTTTGTCTTTGGGTCGTTACGTTTCTCACAGATTTCTGCTCGTTCCGAATCAGATACAGATAAAGTAGCACAATAAAGATTACATGTATAGGAATTAGTGATCGACCGATTATTTGGATGTTTATGTGCCGATAACCCGATATATAGAACCTAGGGGTGGGCGATATCTCGATATTTAAAATATATCGAGATATTTTTTCAACTCGATATGGATTTGGACATATCGTATATATTGTTTATATTTAATTCTGATTCCGCCACTTTGCTTGTTTGCCCTGTGCTGTGCTCGCCCCCGCTCGCACGCCTCCCTCCTCTTGCTTTTGTCCCCCTCCCCTCGTGTGTTGTCTCATTGAACACGGCTGCTTCCACAACCAGGTGAGGATTAGTTATGTTGACAAGCGCGTGTGTTGTTCAGGACTCAGTTTAGAGACCATGTTTTCCTTCTAACACAACTGCTTGCAAAAATCCATAAAGAAATATTAATGTTCATCATAGTTCAAATCGCAAGTTTCACCCACAGTCAGGTGATTGACTAGCCTGACAAGCCAGTCCCACATCAAGATGTTTGGTCTGGAAACTCACCATAGACAAGGCTCAATCCGAGGGGCGGGATAAACGGTTGTCTTTCAAACTCCCTCTGCACGCGATAGGATAGCGCTACACCAACCAGAGCAACGACGGTGAAACAGAGCTTGTTGATAGATTAAACATTCACCGTATCCGGTCGGCTGAACTCCGTACACATCTTCCCTTTTTAAGAATGACTTCAGTGCCGTTCTTTGTTCTTTTCTCAGAGAAAAGCTTAACTCCAAGTCTTCCAGAGTCGCGGTCAAAGCTGATTCGAAAGACCGCCGCCGTTCGCCAGTTTCTGTGTTTACTAGAAGCACGCAAACGCAACTCGGCCATCGTCATTATGGCCCCGCCCGCCGACTCTATACACGACGTGATTGGCCCGTCCATATTCTGAGGAATACAGCTCAGAAGGGTATTGAGAGTTCCTAGACGACACTTGTGGGCAGATTACATTTTCTGCCGCTAGGGTGCGTCTAGATTTCTAGGCAAGTGATTGACACTATTGGTGTGAGACACGGTCACAATCATGCCAGTTTATGATTTGTGTCTAACTGATCGCATGGTTTTCGGTTAAAATGTCAAAATGATCGCATATTATTTGAAAACATTTAAAAAGTATTGCAATATCATTACTATTATTATTTTGTCAGCTTTATCACAGGATTATGATGAATAGGTCTATTCATGTTTTAACCAAGAGGGAAAAACGCGACATCCCGGGTGTCCTGAGACACGCGGTGCTCTTCTGTAAGTTGTACTGTATCATATTATCATATAGCCTACCTTCTGACATTCATATTTCGTTCTGTAACTGGAAAAGAAGTGAAATTCAGCTCGTGTAGCCTACATGATCCGCATGATGAGTTTGAATTTTGTCAAACTCATGACAAACATCACTGTTTGAATTTTGATACAAATTTAACAGGAAATGGTGTTATGACAAAATCAGTTTATTTATATCTCCGTCATGCCCCCATCTTTCTGCAAAATGCTTACTGTTTACTTTAAGTGTAAAAAGGGAGTCTTTGATTCATCTTTTGAAAGCATGAAATAAATGAAAAGAAGGCTATATTATTTATTTTCTTTTACAGTTAAATTATTATAATTTATGTAATCAGGGAGATTTTTTTTAAAAATGTCGCAAAAGCACTACATGAACTGACTACGTCTTTGCACTTCAATAAAATAAAATAAAAGAATTTGTGGTATTTGGCATATTTGTTTTTGCTGTAGTTTTTAGGGGGTTATTTTTTCTGTAAAGATATCGAGATCTATATCGTATATAGAGATATAGCAAAATATATCGAGATATATTTTTTGCTCCATATCGCCCAGCCCTAATAGAACCGATATTTATTTGTGTTATTTATGTTTTTTACAATTACAACAACAGCACTGAACTGAGCTTTTTAAACACTGTAAATGTTGCGGTTTCACTCCCTTACATACAGAACAAAAGACATTTACATCAATAAATAGTCTGAAAATTTTTGCATTTTTTTAAATACAGTGCAGTCTTTTTAACATTAATGCTGTTTCACCTTTTTGTTTATAAATACAGCCATATTAACAACAGGCAAAATACATTTATAAAGTCTAATATTTTCAAATGGAGAACATAAATGAGAGTTGAGTCTATCAAATCCCCATAACTATGAGCATAAATATAAGCATTCATTTTAAACTACAGTTTTAAAAGGTTTATGTGTTTAATAGACTAAAGATTGAATATTCTCTGGAATTGTAATAGCTTTGATGTATTCGCTGGGTTGTTTCTTTTTCTTACCGAGTCAATCTCGTCTAGTACGGTCTCAAAATTAATGTTTGTGTCAGTCTATGAAGTGCTGACGACAACGCTGTTTTCATCTCTGCGTTTAACTTGCACGTCTCGTGGAGATAGGCCTAATAATACATTTTCACAGAGCTGTAACTAATTAGATATTTATTATATAAATGTTATATAGCAGACGTTAATATAATTAGGAGTTTTAAACGAGTCAGTCTTGTTTACATACGGTGACTAGCCTATATGCTGGAGCAACAACTCAGTGAGAGAACGGCTGAACGCGACTAAACATAAACAACACCAAGAGAGAAAAGTTCAGCGCTTTCCAACATTGCTCTCATTCATGGTGGCCAATAATTAATTTTCATGGAGCTGTAATTAATAAAATGTTTATTATATAAATGTTATATAGCAGACGTTAATATAATTTAAGGAGTTTTAAACGAGTCGGTCTTGTTTACACCTACCGTAACGTTAGCCTATATGCTGGAGCAACAACTCGGTGATGAACGGCTGAATGCGACTGAGAATAAACACACAGAAAGAAAGAAATTTGATGCTTTTACTTCCAACATGCTCTTATTCATGTCTGTTTTGTTTCATTCATGTGAAGTTACGTCTTTATTGTGACACGCCATGATGATTACCTGACGACTCCATCAGTGAGTTCGTCTCTACAGCGCCAAGTTTAAACTACATAATATCATCTCATAACATCTTATTTGTGCATATCTCAATTGTGCATTAATGTTAAACAAAGTTTATTAATTAAGGGATGCAGGTTATTTTACCTTTGAACACCATTGTTGACTCATCTCCCCTCAGACAGTCTCTTAACGGCACGCTTGTATGCAATTCTCAAAACGTATGCCTTTTATCGGGAAATCTGATATTACAAAACCGATACCCGATTATGGGAAAATGTTTAAATATCGGGAAAAATATCGAGAATCCGATATATCGGTCGATCACTAATAGGAATGCATAAGTGAGAGGGATTGCATATGAATTAATTCTACCTGCCTCTCTACTAAGTGAAACTGTGAGCTTTACTTACTAAGAAATATATGCTAGAACATTTCAGTTTCTAAGCTTTTTAATTGATAAATCACAGAAATGTGCAATCTGTCAACCATGTGCACGTGAGCTCTCTCTCGTGCGTGCAGATGATCTGAAAACACCAATAAACAGGTAAGCTGCATTTTAGCAATCTCCATTTGAGACTTTCTGCTTAAAGTGGCATTTAGTTAGCCTAGAAATCTAGAAGCACCCCAGAGGCAGCAAATCTAATCTGCCGTGTGTGTCGTCTAGCAACTCTCAATACATTTCTGAGCTGTAAATGGCAAACTCTGGTAGGGCCAATCACATCGTGTATAGAGTAGGTGGGCGTGGCTTAGCATAATGACAGCAGATTTGCGCTTGCGTGTTACTAGTAAACACAGAAACTGGCGAACGCCGGTCTTTCGAATCAGCTTTGACCGCGACTCTGGAAGACTTGGAGTTAAGCCTTTCTCTGAGAAAAGAACAAGGAACGGCACTGAAGTCAATCTTAAGAAGGGAAGATGTGTTCGGAGTTTTGCCGACCAAATATGGCAAAAGTTTAATCTTTCAACCAGCTCTGCTTCACCTTCGTTGCTCTGGTTGGTTATGGCGCTATCCAATTGCGTGCATGCCATGCAGAGGGAATTTGAAAGACAGCCGTTTATCCCGCCCTTGGATTTAGCCGTCAATGGTGCATATAGAGCATAATGGAGCATATACCCAAGCAAACTCAGCATTCAAATGCTAAAGAAAATAAATACGTTTTTAAATACGACTTAAAAACTTCAACTGAAGGAGCTAACCTCACATAAAGTGGGAGACTATTCCAAAGTTTCGGACCTACCACGGAAAAAGCGCGCTCTCCTCTCATTTTAAAATTACAGTGAGGACCTTTAAGAACCTTTGGTCCGAGGACCTAAGAACTCTAGAGGGAGAGTAGGGAATGAGAAGATCGCTAATGTATTGAGGAGCCAGGCCTGAAACTGCCTTAAAGGCAAACAAGAGAATTTTAAAATCTATCCGGAATTTCACAGGGAGCCAATGTAAGGATTGCAGTACAGGGGTAATATGATATCTCTTCCTCGCTCCTGTTAGAAACCTTGCAGCTGCATTCTGCACTAGCTGTATGCGCGCTAAATAGTCTGGGGGAGTCCAATATATATAACGCATTACAATAATCTAACCTCGATGAGATGGAGTGAATCACAATTTCCAAATCCTTTTGGATAAAAAATGCTTTACTTTAGCAACTGATCTCAGGGTAAAAAAGCTACCTTTAACCACGGCCCCAATCTGTCTGTTGAAGGTTAGGGATGAGTCCGTAATTACCCCTAAACTCTTAACATGATCATCAAGCTTTAAGGACAGGGAACCTAGCTGGCCAGCTAAAGCATGTGATGATGCAGAACCTACAATCAAAACCTCAGTTTTGCTCTCATTTTATTGGAGAAAGTTATTTGAGAGCCAAAGCTTTATATCATTATAACATTCCTGTACTTTATGCAGAGAGCATGTTTTATCTAAACTCATATGCAATACCATGCTTCTGAAGAATGGAGCCTAGAGGAAGCATATACAGAGAGAACAGCAACGGTCCAAAGATCGACCCCTGAGGAACACCGCAAACTAAATGTGCTAATGTGGAAGTAAAGTGTCCCAGATTCACTGCAACTGTCTGGTCCTTTAAATACGATGCAAACCACTGAAGGGCTGTACCCTGGACACCAACCCAACATTCCAGACGGTTGAGAAGAATCTCATGGTCAACCGTATCAAAGGCCGGTTAATGTTACCTGAGATTACTTTTGAAAAGAATTCAATTTCTGCCTCCTTAACTGCCTTCTGATAGTTAGCTAGGCACTCCTTTAGCATCTCAAATGAATTCTGAAGCTTCTCTCTTCCATTTTCGTTCTGCTTTCCTGCACTCTTGTCTATGAGAGCGGGTAGCATTTCTTAACCAAGGTTGAGAGGTTCCCTTACATTTCTTTAATCTTAAGAGGAGCAGCATTATCTAGGGCAAGTATACATGACTTATTAAAAGCTTCAACCAGCATTTCCGTGTCATGCCCATCTGAGACATTGTCAATGAAATGCGATAAATACAATTCAGTAAAACAGCTTGCAGTGGTGGAAGTAACGGACCTCACATAATGTAAAGGCTGAGAAAAGGTTGGAGGGACATAAGAACAAACAGCATCAAATACCACTGAATAATGATCAGAGATGCCTTCATCTGAAACCACCAAATTAGATACAGAAATGCCATATGATAAGACAAGATCTAATGTGTGACCTTTCTTGTGAGTAGAACCAGTGACATGTTGTGTGAAATTAAAAGTCTCAATAAGAGAAAGAAATTCATTCACCAAAGGCTTGGATGGGCAGCATAAATGAACATTAAAATCCCCAAGGACCAGAAGTTTATCACAGCGAGACACCAATCCAGAGAGAAAATCAGAAAAATGCTGGATGAAATCCTTATTCACTTTAGGCGGTCTATACACCAAGGCATAGAAAAAAGATTCCAGAGTATCAATGTTCAGTAACTGTACCTCAAAACTTGAATATGTTTCTGAGGATAATAATCTGCATTTAAAAGAGTCCCTAAAAACAGGGCCCGGGAAGAGTTCAGAAAGTCACAGCCTGTTGGTTTCAATTCACCCAGAGCCATTTGATCACCAGAATTTAACCAATTCTCCGTAATAAACAAAAAATCCAGCGAGCGCGATGTAAAAAAGTCAGAATAAAAGTCTTGTTTGATATAGAACGAGCATTTAAAAGACCCACTTTTATAGAGGTCATTTCTGACTTTTTCGGCAGGACACTGGCAGTATATTTTAACACACTGAAATTGTTGACATTGACACTCCTTATCACAGCAGTTGCACCATTTGAGGTATGGCGATGTGAAGACCAAATGACCGGAATGTAACCATCCGAGGAAACTGTCTGAAAGCTGCGATAGCAGCGACGTGATCCACGATGTACATACCGTGGCCGACGCGTAATTCCCAGGGCAGCACAATGTTTATAAACTCCAGCTGGCAGGCGGAGCGCAGATTTTAAACGTAGTAGGTCATATGAATAATGTAAGCCCATATTGAGTAGAAAATAATAATAGTCTGAGCATGCAGGTTGACAGATAAGATCCGCTTGAAACTGACGATCAGCAGAAAGACAAACAAACAAAGATCAGCAGCAGGGTTAACATTGTCAGCTCCCGCGTAAGGTCCAGAGTTAGTAGTAGACGTTCAGTCCTACCATAGATGAGTAGACAAGAATCAAGCGGCATCCACCTGTTGCGCGTCCTTCATCGCTCTGACAAGCCAAGAAAGTCTCCAACCGGTGAGGGCAGTCCTTCTAAAACATATCGAGTCCTATAATTATAAAAAAAATGTCACTGGTAACACTTTAAAGGGTCATGAAACCCCCCTGTTGCAGCGGTGTTTTTTCACACCTTCGATTTGAAAAGGCTTGTTAAAAGGGGAGTGGTCGACTGTGAAAAGGTGGGATGGTATTGTGTGGAAAGAGGGAATGTTTGCATAAATAGGGGAGTGTCAGTAGGTGATAGCAGCAGTTACAGCGGTTCTGAGACATGTTCTTGGTTCACGTTGGCATAGTTTACCACAGTGAGATTAAATGAGGGATGAGTACAGCGAATGAGAGAGCTATGAGTGGCGTGCAGCAGAGATCGCAAACCATTCAGCTCTTCAAACCAGCATAATTCAGTGAGAAATGAAAATAAATGTTATTCTGCATGACAAAATATTTTGCAAACGTGAGAAAACTATATTTGTCCAAATATGCACGCTGTTTGGCAAGATGAACAACGCGCCGACGTGATAAGAGAACGTGAACCACCCAACATGCGATGTGATAAGAGATGTGTAATTCTAGATCGGGTAAAAGCGAAGGGGTTTGAGGCTGGTCTGAAGCACAGAGCGACGCGCGCTGGGTTGCCGTGACGATCCGCGCTGTCTATCACTCGGCAGCTAAATCTATATCTGTCCAAATATGCAGCACGCTGTTTCACTAAGAGCCCGAACACATGCTGTTTAGTGCATGGCTGTGACCACAAATAAAACGGAGAGGTCGTGGCTTTTGTTCATTATCCAACAGATTACAGATGGGTTATTTTGCACTATGTTATTTTCCTGACAAAAATTAGATAGTCAACGCTTGCAGGTTCGGCGTGCGATTGCTCAAGTTAATTTTACTTTACCGAGCCTTTGTAGCAAAGGCTTCCACAGACGGCGCCGGTTACAGCTCGCTCGGCGCCCTTTACGTTACTTCGTATCAGCACAACGCCTAGCTTTCCTCCGTGACTTTTCCGCACGCTGCTTCCAAAACTTCCCTAACATATCTCTACAATAATGATGGAAGACAAGCCTGACGAAGTGACTGTCTCATGCATATTAACTGAATTATCTTTTATGCATACTACAGCGCAGGGATTGGACTGTATGAGCTTTATGTCATGAATATATATCGAGAATCGCTCGGAGCGGTCGACGTCAGCATGTGCCCAGCAGCCCATACATGGACCGAAAAGGCCGCGCCGACGTCAGCATTTGTGACGTTGCTCCGACTAAGCTTTTCAAACCGGAAGACAGAAATCGCTCTGAAAAATGCAAAAATAACTATTTTCACATATGAATACCATTAATGAGTACCCTTAGTGTTTTCAATGATGTGCAGCCTATACATATCTGTTTACATCTCAAAAAAAGTGTTTTGGGGTTTCATGACCCTTTAAAATGTCTAAAAAACCCATGAGTAGTGGCAGATACACACGCCAGCGTTCACTCACTTCAGTGACGTGTCGACCGTGAGTGCGCACGCAGAGCTCTTGCCCAACAACGCGCAACGCGGCTTAAGTCGCGATGACCTAGGAAAACCTACCGTACCTTTAAGCTCATTGTCATGAAAACCTTTGTGTATTCACTTGCCCAAAGCAAATATTACAGTGGATTCATTTAATTTAATTATTCATTTAGCAGATTTATCCAAAGTGAGTTAACTGTGAAATAACTGATTATACAGTCTAGATGTTGCATCATATATATGATGCAACAGCTAGACAAAAAAAAGGATTTTTTTTTTTTAAGTGTTGATGTTAGAGTATATTTATAAAAATGTAAACGTGTACAATTTAATTTTGTTGTTTTCAGGTGGAACGACAGAAGGACATGTGGGAGAGTGGAGGATCAGAGGCACTAAACAAGGACGCTGCCAAACCCAGGCCTCTGATTGGCACAGTGACATCATGTGATCGAGATGGAGGACTTATAAACCAGACAACGTATTTCCCACGATCGGCCCTATGTGAAGGTCAGAAGAGCAGTTTATTCGCTTTAATGCTCGATATAATGCTTTGACAGGCCTTTGTTGCAGTTCACAGACTGATATATTATCTCAGTGTGTAAGTATTTAAAGGGCTTTTATGTATCTGTAACTGTAAGAACACAAAACATTTTCCCCAATCCAAAAAGAGCATTTGAGTTTGGACATGTTAATTTTGTTAGCTGTTTGAGCTGTTGTTAGTTTTGTTAGCTGTCTTAGTCCTGTGTTAAATGTACTTTTAGTGTTTATCATACTGTTTTTATTAAGTCAAGTTTTAGTTGACTAAAAATCTGGGCATTTTAGTCTAGTTTTGCTCAATGAAAACATGCACAATGTTAAATTGATAAACAGGCTAACTATTATTTTGCTCTATTATAATTATGAGAATTGTTGTCATTTGAGAAATGTCTATTTACATCTGAATTATTGCACTTTCACATAGAAGCACAAATCTAGAGAATGTTAACTTGTACGCATGGTTAATGTTACCTCGTATAGTTTTCTGAATTTGTATTTTTTATATAGGCTATTTGTTATAAATTAACACTGGCTGAATTACACTTACCCCCCCCAAACAAGGTGTTGATGGACTCGATCTACTCCATCTGTTTGATCCTTGTTCTGAATCTCTGCATACAGTATTTGACAAAAACTTGATTTTTCTCAGCTTTTTGTTCAAAATGTTGCTTTTTATTAATGAAACTTACCCATAATCAAGTGTTGATAAAAAAGGAATGCACTTTTTTTTTTCAAAGAGGGTCAGCTCTTTCTTTTGATATATTTATTTTGCATGCTCAGATATTCATAAAACTAAATATTCTTTGGGCTGTTACATTTTTATGAAAATGATCAAAAACCCTTTTTTAAATGCTGGTGGGAAAAGAGTTAAGGCCGGGTCATTTAAGGGTCAGTGACATCACGTGAACATTTTTGTGTCAAGTGTAATATTCCCTTTTAAAAGAATTTGATAAATTCATGAAATGTATCACTTTATTCTATAAAACCTATATAGTTTTTAATTACATTTTTTGTACATTTAAATAATGCATATTTAGTTTTAATTATTTCTTTATTTTTTAATCTTAAACCCCCAAAATGTCAGGTGGTGGAACTGATCACAAAACAAAGGTGGTAATAGTGGCCGTTTGTTGGCATTTTTGTTGTTAAATATTTAAAACCCAAGATGTTAATAAATTTGTTGAGATTACACATTAGTCACAAAGAAATAGTGGTGTATCAATACAGCCCTACATACACTTTTTGCCGCCATCTCTAGGCTGCCAAATACCTGCTCATACTTCCCTAGCACAGCTATTATAGCAAAATTACACGCAGTTCACCTGGTTGGACGTGGGGGTTTCAGTGTGGTGATGGGTACATTTTCAGAGGTAACTATGTTTTCAAACATTCTCTGACTGGCTAAAAAGGATGCCTAACTTGTGGACCCAAGAAAGGCAGTTCCGGATTATTGGGGAGGCTAAGCAGCCAGCCTGTGTGATTAGACACAATGCACATAGAGGGCTAATGGCTGCTGCTCCCTCACTTCTGCCTGTGCACCAATGTACTTCCTTGCTATGTTTGAGGCACCATTGCAATTGTCCACGTAAAGCAGACATGGGCAGATTGAGCCTTAATAGCACATAATTTAACATCTTGGCAATGCTCTGGCCTGTTGTCTTTGATAAACTGTATAACCAGTGTTGTGGAAGTTACTTCCAATCTGTAATATATTATAGATTACTTATTATTGCTATTTAAAAGTAATTCTTTACATTACAATATTACTGTCTCAGAATTGTAATGCGTTACATTACTCCTGTATTACTTTTGAGTTACTTTCACCAAAATAACTACAGAAGTACTCTTAACATTCTAAGATGTAGGCTACCAGAAGGCATTTTACATCCAGTAGAAGGAAATATGATGAACCATAATGACTGTGGGCTATCCAGGCAAACAATAGAGAATGGCTCAAGACAATGCAAGAAATCATGACAGACAGAATCACAAAGAATCCAATTCTGTTATAAGTATTGTATTTGTAGAGGTAAAGTGATTATCTGGCAATATCTGGGAATAGCTTCTGTTCATAGACACAACAGAACTGTGTGTAAACTCTAAGTTATGACTATGCGCAATTGTTCTTTTCTTATTGTTGCGACATCAATAGAATTTCGGTTTTGGACAGTTTGCATTTGACTGCATTTACATTTGACTGTTAGCCTACGTTCTTGTCCATATCTGTGATAATCTCTAAGCAATGCGCATCCATCTCACGAATGTACAGTAGAGATGTGACTGTGGGGACATTTTCCCACCGGTTAATCGAAGTGAGTGACAACACCGGTAATAACGGTATCTGGGCTTTTAAATCACTAATTCTATCTAACCGAAAGGAGCATGCGCACTGCCGCTCAGGCATTAATAGCGGGAGTGGATGCAAAGCGAGTGCTTTCAGTGAATTCCTATGAAAGTTATGCTTCCATATTATTTAAAAAAGCGCCAATGCGCGCGCACCGTGAATGGCATCTCGTCAGTAAATGCGCGGCCAAACTCCCTTTATTAGGCGCTTTTACATTTCACTTTGAAATAAATCTTCCACGATCATCTGTAAGCTCAAGATCTGACTCCTCTTACGACGCTCGTTCGCATTCTTAGCAGACACCTTCAGTGTTTTTTTAAACGGCCTGTTCTCTAACTTAACTAAATTACTTTATTACTATAAAAAAAATCAAAACCACGGTGTGCAGTAGTCTTATTCTGTTATTCCACAAGCGTTACTGAAAATGTACCGAGTAAAATATTACTGAAAATTCATTAGTAATGCCTTACACTACTGCGTTACATCAAAAAGTAATAAGTTACTGTAATGTATTACTTTTGTAATGCGTTACTCCCAAAACTGTGTATAACACAAACTCCTCGTGGGACAAGGTCAGACAAACACTTTCCTGCTCAACACCAGAGATATCCTTGGTACCATCAACAATTACAGAAAACCGAACAAGGGCTGGAGAACTAATCTCACTTGCAATGCCTCAAATTGTGTTTGCCATAATATTCAGGCTTTCATTTTGTGATATAGGGCTTGTGTATGCAGTTGTGTGAACCATTAACCATTTAAATAAAATAGGATCATCCTCTTCTGCCCTAAGTTTCAGGAGCTGATACAGATTCATTCTTTCCTCTTAAAGATTTCCCCTTTTTTGCCACATGCTGTACAGAGCTAACAATTTTCCTCAGCAGGAGGTGGCAAGACATTGCTTGTTACCCCATGCACTGGATAACTGGGAACTGATTGGGTTTCACTGATGTGCACTAACAGTAAAATAATGTCAGTGGGCTTGGGAGGTCTGGTGTGCTGTACATTTTTCATTGGCTTTTTTCCAGTTTCTAAAGCCTGTACTAATAAAAGCAACATCAGCTATACGACCTAAAGAAGACTGGTTTGAAAAATCTTTGCTGCAGAAAAAAAAAACACAAGACCCCTTTCAATGATGGACTGTAATGTAGCCATGGAAAGTCTTGGTACCATTCAGGGCTGGACTGGTAATCTGGCATACCGGGCATTTGCCTGGTGGGCCGACGCATTTTGGGGCCGGTATAGTGTTTAAAAAATAAAATAAAAAATTGTACCACTGACAACATGCAGCAACAGCGGCCCATTGTTTTGTCTTCTGAATTCACAAGCCAAAGCGAGAGAGACCTCCCCTCCATATTAGGCGCTTTTTTCTATTTATTTATGTGTTATTTAAGCGCATGGAACTGCAAAAGGCGAATATCCGCACAGCGCAGCCACTGAGGAACGTACGCTGCATTTAAATACTGCTCTTTGAAAGGCACTTTGACTCTGAATTTAGTTTTATACAATCGTGTGATATGAAATATTACAGTTCTGTGGTGAATCAGCTGAAAACAGCCGCGAGCATGTAGCCTATTCATGACGAGGTAAAGTGGAAAACGACAATACACACAAATGTTTCACTTTAGCAGAACCACAACTTACTCTACAGCTACTAACAGCGAAGAAATATGGTGTTTTGGAAGAAACATTTATTAAACATGTTGCTATATTACATAAATTAATATTGCAGAATATAAATCACTTTTATAGAGGCTGTGTTCGTATTTTCTACAGGTGTTTACATTTTTTTTTAACTTACAAATATAATAGTTTAAATATGTTTTATATAGTTTTAGAAACCATATAGCCATAATGAGGAGCAAGGTTTTAACAGTCTGTTTTTTATCCTGTGACTATCATGATCATACATTTAAATAACACTGGCCTACAGTTAAACTACAGTCTATAAAACGGCTTTAAGTCTAGATCCCATGAATTAAAGACAAAGCTTTTTAAAAGTTTTATTAACTTTTTTTAATAGATTTAATGAAATTTAATAGCCTCATGAAAGATAGATATCAGTGTCTTACTTAAATGATGTGTTAACTGTTGGAAAATATGATTGTTCAACCCAAAAATGTGATCATTTACTCACCCTAATGTCATTCCAAACCTAAATGAATTGTACGGCCCGCTCGAGACCGCAACAAAGATGGGATCACCACAAAACGTATTTAATATAAGAAATTAAATTTATCTAACAATCTAGGGGTTTACAAAATGCCAAATGCTGACAACAATACAAAGAGAGGCAAGCAGAGGCCAGCCGGAGATGTCAACTCTCCGTCCTCTCTCCATTGCATGAAACCACGACATATATCGCTGCCTCTTAATTGGAGTCAGGTGTCCCCCATCTCTGCGGCCACCTACAAGAAAAGACAGAACCACACAAAAACACACCCATACCCATAACACCTCCCCTCTTAAAGGGATCCCCTGGTGTTGAGACTTGTATGGCTTAATATAACATAAATGATGTCTCTTACTGAATTATGTAGTAGAAAACCCATGAAAGATCTACGTTATTTTAAAAATCGATTTTATATTTGGACCATGGGCGGCGCCATTTTGTTTGCGTTCTAGGTTGATGACGTAGAGTGGTTGAACTCCTCAATCAGCTGGCATTACCCGTAGCTATTTTTACCACAACGCAACTCGAAAATTGTTTCAGAGTTAAACAAAACCAATGAATTCCTTTGTAATTATACTTAAAACACACTCAAACATACATGTGCACACAAACTCACCTACACAAGTCACAAACAGATCGGCGGGCGCGCACACGACAGGCTCTGTCTCAATCGAGATGTTGGGTTGCTCAGTCTCCACGACAGGGGCTGAATCTGAAATCGACCCTATACCCTTAAATAGGGCATTATTTGAAGGGACGGACATTTGTAGTGTTGTCCGACACCATAGTGGACATGTTCGAGTGCAGTCATTCAGTCTCACGTTCCACCGCAATAACGAGTGTAAAGCCGATTTACAAACAGCTGTCCGACTTCACGCACTCAAACATACATGTGCACACAAACTCTCTCTCTCACACAGACTCACACACACCCCAACAGATCGGCGCGAACACACACACACCCCAACAGATCGGCGCGAACACACACACACCCCAACAGATCGGCGCGAACACACACACACACGCACGCACTGCGTGCGCGCATACATAACCCTCAATCTATTCCCGTGTTGATATCCTGTTCAACACATCCTGTTCCCTAGATAGACTGTTGATAGTAAATTAACTATAATGCCTAATGTGACCAGCAGAGGGAAATATCTAGGTAGGACGATGGGATAAAGTAACGTGAGGAAGAGAGGCAGGATGTTTTGGTGATGATGCATGCGATTGAGACAGAGCAGTCTGTCAGAGGTGTGTGTGTGCGCGCCCGCCGATCTGTTTGTGACTTGTGTAGGTGAGTTTGTGTGCACATGTATGTTTGAGTGTGTTTTAAGTATAATTACAAAGGAATTCATTGGTTTTGTTTAACTCTGAAACAATTTTCGAGTTGCGTTGTGGTAAAAATAGCAACGGGTAACGCCAGCTGATTGAGGAGTTCAACCACTCTACGTCATCAACCTAGAACGCAAACAAAATGGCGCCGCCCATGGTCCAAATATAAAATCGATTTTTTAAATAACGTAGATCTTTCATGGGTTTTCTACCACATAATTCAGTAAGAGACATCATTTATGTTATATTAAGCCATACAAGTCTCAACACCATGGGATCCCTTTAAGAGAGAGGATCCTTACAAAGGACTTCTAAAACATGAGAAAAATATTATTAATTAATTAAAATTACAAAAAACAAAAACATAACCACTTAACCCAAAAATCATTAACCCCCAACAAACCCAGTATGGTCTTTCTTAATCTGATCCCCCCTCTGCAACTCGAACCAGCAACTCCCGGTGCCCAGGAAAAGCCACGGTCACAATAAGAGAAGACAGAAAAAAGAAAAAAACAACTATTAGCTGCAAAAACTCACACGGGGCACGAGATAAGGCATCAGCCAGTACATTCTCCACCAGTAAACAAGGTGATGCCTTGAACTTGAAAATGAAGGTTTGGCTATGCCATTTTCAACCATATACTTAATTTCAGACTCAATATGACGTTGTTTATCCAAAGAGACCCGATAAAAACGCTGGTATATTGGTTTCGCATCACCAACATCTATATCGTGCTCTATCAAATGTGTGCGTGAAGGTGAATCTGAAAACAACGTAGAAAAATCAGAAATCAAAGACAGTAACACAGCCCTCTCGTGTAAGGATAAATGCTGCACAAAACCCTCCAAGTTATTTAGCGTTTCAGAGTTTTTAAACCGGGGCTGCAGGATGCAATCCTCAGGTATTTTAACATCCTCAACAACCTCCACAGATGAAACTACTGCCACCGCTACAGGGGCCTTCTCTGACACTAGCCAACGAGAATGAAAGGGTTTTAACAAATTAACATGGCACAAGTAGTGATTGAATGAAGAGGATGGGCAGCAGGATATCTAGTACTCTGGCACATTACTGTAAGCAGATAAGTTACCTGATTTAGAAGGGGGTAATGGACCCACACAATCTACAATCAGATGATGAAATGGTGGTTCAATCGCTGGTATTGGATACAGTGGAGCTGGTTTTAAACCCTGGACAGGTTTCACAAGTTTTAATATACTTTCTCACATCTCTTTTTAGACGAGGCCAATAAAAGTAATGCAACAGATGATTATAAGTTTTGTTAACTCCAAAATGACCTGCAATGTCGCCATGTGCAGTACTTAACACAGTATCTCGAAGAGACATTGGTACAACCACCTGAATACAGGGCTCACCCAAGGGTACTTCACTACCAGACAGCCATTTCCTTAACAGGATCCCATCCTCAATAAAACAGCCACTAGCTGCACTCGCCATCTCTTCAGCTGACAACGTGGCGGAAAACATTTCCTTTAAGGTGGAATCCACTTGTTGCGCCACCACCAAATCCTGCTGAGAAATCAGGAATCACTCTCTTTTTTTCACAATCAGACTTCTCTAGACTCTGAATTTCAGACACATTTTTGCTCATTGACCGAGTAACAGCCCAAGTCTTCCGAAAACTGTTGATCAATATCAGCTTGTGCTGGTAAGGAAGGAGAACCTGTTACAATAGGAGGTGTCAGATCCCTCCAGACACGCCCTCCAGCCAAATTATTACCAAGGATAACAGAAATGCCCTCCACTGGCAGAGAAGGTCTCACACCTACCACAACCGGACCAGTGACCAAGTCTGATTCAAGTACAATAGTCTGTAATGGAACAGGCAAAACATGTAGCCCAATTCCTTTTATTAACACCTCATTTCCAGTACTGGAATCCTCAGAAAAAGATATAGCAGACTCTAAAATGAAGGTCTCCGAAGCGCCAGTATCTCTGCGAATTTTAACAGGGACTTTTTCATCACTCCCGACCAGAGACACAAAGCCGTCTGTAATGAAAGGAGCATAAGCTCAACTTTTCTTCATTACCCAACACAAAACTTTTCTGAAAACAGGCCAAATCATCACCAGGAACATCAACCAATTCGATAACTGAAGACGCTGCAAGAGCAGATTTTGGTTCAGATTTAGACCAGTTCATTTTTGCTTTTAGAGCTGGGCAGTCTTTTTTCCAATGTTCTTTATTCAAACAATAAGCACATTGATCACTTTTATCAACCAAACTTCTCTGCTTTTTCTCAAGTTTCACATTACCAGGCAAAAAAGAAGGATTCTCCATAGGAGCACTTTCCACAGAGCCATTTAAACGACGGCAATTATTTTTTTTTACGTCTCTGTGAATCAAAACATATTCATCAGCAAGGACAGCAGCGGCCTCTGCATTCTGAATATTACGCTCCGTTAAAAACAGCCACATTTTCAGGTAAGGTGTTTTTAAACTGTTCCAACAGTAACAATTCATAAAGAGACTCAAAATCATCTGCCTGTGACACAGAGCACCAACGATCAATCTGAATCCTTAACTCTCTTGCAAACTCTGTAAAAGACTGCTGCATACCTTTTCGTAAAGTCCGAAACCGTTGCCTGTAAGCTTCTGGAACTAACTCGTATGCCTTTAGCACCACATCTTTCACCCTACTATAAACTTGACTGTCGCGGACACTGAGTTGAGTAGGCTTTTTGAGCTTTACCACAAAACACGCACTGTAAAAGTAGGGTTCTTTCACAATCTTTCCATCCCATAAGATCTGACAAACAGAGTAAAAAAAGTATCTAAATCTTTCTCATCAAATTTTGGCATGAGGTTAAGGGAACGAGAAACATCAAAAGCTTTTGGAGCTGAACTAACTATTGGGGCCTGCAAACTCTCAGAGTGGTCTCCCAACATACCCTCTTTAATCAGAGCAAGCCTTTGAGCTTCAAGATCTAATTTACGCAGCTCAACTTCTTGACTGATTCTACTCTTCTCTATTTCCAAGAGCAACAACTCCTTCTGCTCTTCAAACAACAAGGATAGAGGTGTATGAACAGGAACATCCTTTTGTGCTTGATCTCCAGTGACACTTAAAGATCTCCCTGATTCAGACACAAGAATACCTAAATCAATAAGAGCAGCTTTAATAACCATTCCCACTCCCTCCTTCAAACTCTTTTCCTTAGTGGAAAGGCTGATTTTATAATTTTCTGCTACTTCTAATAACTGTTTTTTTAGAAAGCTTATTAAAGCTCTCCTCAGTCGGACGCTCAAACTCATCTAACAATGAAGTCATCTTAAAGAGCACAATTGTCAACCTCTAAAACATAAATTTCAACTTTTCAAACCTCTCACATATAGTGACTTCCCCCACTACCTACACAACACTACCTCAACCCTAAACTTCATGCTTCCACTAAGAGCTAAGTGACTTTAAGCACTCTAATACCGTCAGTACAGACCTCTCTCGGATAAACCAGAGAGAGACTGATAAAGCGGCAGTGCCCTCAGCCCAGCGTCAGCACAAAAATAAGTCAACGCAGGCGTTGCTTAAGCCTAACAAGGGAAAAGTCACCAATATGAGAAGACAACCAATTTAACCTCGCTATAATCTCCCACAAACAGAGACTACCAAACAATGTACATATACCACACACAAAAGTTATTATAAACAACCTTCATACATGTACAACGACCACAAATCCCAACTGCCTTTATCAGTCAAACAAACAAATTCCAAACAAGAGTAGCCTAAAGTCTAACTTCACAGCATTTCAATATCGCATTACAAACGTAGGTTAGGTTAAAGTTAAACTCACCTAATTTACCTCACTTTTTCTCATATAGATGAGTGGAAAAACAATTGCGATGCACAATTGACAAAGAGCAGTACTAACCAATTGATCTGTCAGCACGTTCTCCTGCAAACAGCTGAGCTGCTGAAAATACCAACAGGTGCTTCTAATTACCAAACACGTTTTTTACAACACGATCTCAAACAAACGTATTAACGCCTACTATCTCTCTAAAAAAAAGAAACGGACGAGCCCCCAATTTTTTACGGCCCGCTCGAGACCGCAACAAAGATGGGATCACCACAACACGTATTTAATATAAGTTCACACTTACATCAATTAAATAGAGTAAAGATTATGCGTATTAAGCGTGCTGTCCAGGGGAGGGCTCCGGGCTCGGATTTTTGCCCGAACCCAGAGTTAAACATGAAACTAAACTACCAGTAGGTGGCGGCAGGTCTTAATGAGTGAGTCATTGAGTCGGTTCGTTCAAATGTCATTTACGAGCAGGTCATTGAATCTTTTATTAAACCGATTCATTCAAACGCTGAATCATTCATTAACACACTATTGCTGTGAGATGCGTTGTGGTTCTGATGTGGAAATAAGATCTGATCTTGGAAATATTTTCGCTGCTGTAATAGAACAAAAGCAGTTTATATTGCGTCTAGAATGTAAGTGACACTCATGAAATCAGTGTCACATTTTCAGTGGTGATGGTATTCAGGAAAACCACACTCTTGGTCATGTCATGTGATTTTTTTTAAAACTGTATTATATGTTATAAAATGTAAAAATGTTGGCGTTGGTTTGTTACCATTTCTTCACGAGAGGCTGCACGATTGTCAACCTCTATCATTATCCATCTATTATTATCCATTAATTATCCGAACAAGCCTTAACCTTGAGCCCTGAAACTGATCAGAAAATGTAACGGAACGTTGTAGAAATGCAGTGGAGTAGAATGTTAAATATTTGCTGCAAAATGTAAGGAAGTAAAAGTAAAAAGTATGCACTATTTATTCTACTTAAGTAAAGTACAGATTTTTTTTGTGATGTTTTTCATGCATGAGATTTACATATGAAGGAGCCAGTACTGGTGTTTGATGAAAAATGTACTTAAGTAACAAAGTATTTGTACTTCGTTACATTCCACCACTGGTTGAAACAATGTTAAAACTGTTCTCTGATATCTACATAGAGGGTATGTGGCTTATTTAAGGGCAAAAATTGTCCAGATATTTCAGTAATTTATATCATCCAAACAGAGCTTTTCTGTGAAAAGAAGAAATATACAATCTGGTGTTTTACCTAAACTTATCCAATCTGGCAACCATATGAACGTGAGCTCTCTCACGCGCGGATGATCTGAAAACACCAATAAACAAGTAGGCTGCATTTCAGCAATCTCCATTTGAAATTGTTCTGCTTAGTGTCATTCAGTCTACATTTTACACTTGTCTTTTTTTTGTCAACGATATTGCATGTTTATATAACGTTAGTCGCAACGTAGGCTATGCAGTGACTGTGATGTTCTCTGAAACGCATGCAAAAACATCACAGGCCTACTTCAGTTCTCCAAAATATAAATATATAACTTATATTTTTACAAAATTGCCTTGTCAAATGACTGTCGTTTTAACTTATATGGTGGAAAAGGTGACGTTTGCTAGAAGGATCGAGTGAACGATCTGTAAGCAACATAATGACGGTTGTATTTTGTAATACAAAATTATATTAACCTTTGTCATTAGACACACTATTTAGTTTTGTATGGTACTTGGAGTTTCCTGTTGTTACTGTACTAGCATCTAGCGTTATCTAGACAATAAGGTCTCTGTTGTTGATGAAATATAGGTCAAATTGTAATTCTATCTGACAAAAGGGATTGACATGCATCTACAGTTGTATTTTGTAGATTTATATGACAACACTGGCAGGAAATATTAACCTTTGTCATTTGACATTTGTCATACTATTTAGTTATGTATGCTAGTAACTTGGAGTTTCCTGTTGTTACTGTACTAGCATCTTGTGTTGGATCTAGACAACATAGTAAATTATTGTTAATGTTGTCTTTCTAAGAAACTTTCAATTGAATTAGAAATGGTTTTGACAGTCAAGAAGTGGATAAAATCACTACTTGCTGCTTGTGGGGATGTAGTTGGAATTGCCTCCTTCTTCAGTATGAGATGCTGAGCGAAGCCTGGTTGATATTGTGCCAGGTTAGAAAAACTGTCAGTTGTGAAATGAGCAGAGCAAACTTTGAATTAAGTTGTTGCGATATCCGGTTATAGATAAACATCAACCATGCCTGTTGACAGTTTTGTTTTGTGGGAAGTGTATGAAAAGTCCTCACATTCCCTGCACAGCCTGGAACATAACATTTATTTCCATTATCTGCCATTTTCGTGATCCTCGCTTGACGCTCGTTTCTTCACAATACCTGCAGATTCAGAACTTCATATAATTTGGCTGTGCAGTTCCGCCTGGCCTTGAACATGGGCTGGCATATGCAAATGTTGGGAGCATACGTATTAATGATCCGTACATATTAATGATCATATTAATACGTTGTGTAACAGTCTGTATTATGTTGAGATTTGCCTATTTTTTGTGATGTTTTTCATGCATGAGATTTACATATGAAGGAGCCAGTACTGGTGTTTGATACTCATGGTATATCATTTTCATGTACTGAACCCTTGTTATTCAACTATGCCAAGGATAATTCAATTTTTTCCTTAATTAAATATCCTGGCTTTCCAAGCTTTATAATGCCAATGAATGGAAGCCCCAATTTTTTTTTTTTAGCTCAAAAAGTGCATCTGTGCATTATAAAAGTACTCCACATGGTGAATTGATGGGTTTGTGAAAGAAAAATATCCATATTTAAAACCTTATAAAGTAAAATGTATAGCTTCCGCCAGACCGCTATTCGTATTCAACTTACGAAAAAAGTGTAACTGACTTCGGATGTAGTGTAAGCCCTTTGAACATAACACTTTGTTACACTTTCTACTAAAGTTGAATACGGAAGCTGGTCTGCCAACAATAAATAAAAATTAATAAAATAATTTCACATGTAAAATACACAATTTCATATATGAAAAAATAAGATGGTAAAAAAGGGTATGCAATAGTGATTTAAAATCACTTTGTGGTGTGTGTGTGTGTGTGTGTGTGTTTTAGGATACGAGCCAATGAGGGGAGACTGGGTGCTGGCGCAATATGTCATCAGCCCTGCAGAATGTAGCAGTCAGGCTCAAACTGTTTCTCCATTGCGTTACCGCCGCATGGATGGGGTTAGTGACTTTTACACTGTGCATGTGAGCCTGTTGTGGCAAAATACTGTACTTCCTAGAAATTCATTTTCATTAATTTATTATAAATGCAGCTCTAAGTCTTGGGAATCGGCTGAATCACGTTTTTTTTTGTTTTACTGAAAAACCACTGTAAATTAGCTGTGGGCTGCAGTACTACCTAAAACTGTGTCTCTTAATGCAGTTTGTCTGTCTTTCTTACTACTTTGAGTAAAGATAACGTATGTTTTGAAAAACTTTAGTGTAACCGTGGCGATGTTAAAAAATTCATGAATTAAAGGATTAGTTAACTTTAAAATGAAAATAACCTCATGATTTACTCGCCCTCATGCCATCCTAGGTGTATAAGACCTTCTTTCAGCCAAACACAATCAGAGTTAATAAATATAATAATTATCTTAATTATTATATATATAATAATTAAAAGAATAAATATCCTGATGCTTCCAAGCTTTATAATGGCATTGAACGGTGCCCACGAGTTTTAAGAAAAAAGTGCATCCATCCATCCATCATAAATGTACGCGAATCACCGATTCGAAGGCCTTTATTAACCTTATGGAATACGTTTATGATGTATGGATGCACTTTTTTGAAGCTTCAAACTCAACGGACCCCAATCACTGCCATTGTAAAGCTTGGGAACGTCAGAATATTAATATTACTCCGATTCTGTTCATCAGAAAGAAGAAAGTCATATACACCTAGGATGATTTGAGGGTGAATAAATCATGGGGTTATTTTAAATTTAAATTGAACTACTTCTTTAAGAAACATTCAGTTAGAGATTTAAACTTAACTGAATCCACTGACCTCAATTGAGTTGGGCCAGTTACCGAAAATTAGTAATTAGTTACAGTTACTAGTTACTTATTTAAAAAGTAATTAAATTACTGTATATCAAAGTTAATTAGTTAATTGGGAAAGTAACTTTTAAGTAACTTTTATGTCTGCTTTTTAAATGTAAATATGAACAATACTGAATAGTCAAACACAATAAACATCATTTTTAGGCCTATTTATTGTAATCAACAGGGCAACAGGCCTTCAAATCAAGCACTAGTATGGTGTTTATTGTCCACCAGCAGCAGGGAGCATTCCTTCAGCGCAGCTGGGAGAGTTATGGCCTTTTTACACTTGGTCACTTAATTCGTTTTCTCTGACCAGATATCTATCCGGATATCTGGATATCCGGATATCTACCAGATATATTGTGAAAAGACCAAAGTATCTTGTTGTTTAAACCACATATGTAAATTTTACTCCTGGCAAATTGTTAAAAAATAAACGCATGTGAGCGAGTTACCTATATAGCCTATGTTGTAGTCATATATGACACGCTACTGCAACACGCGTCGCCGCAAATGAGTAAAGTAATTAAGCCAACACAAACTGCAGCAAGTTACCGTATTTTCCGGACTATAAGTCGCTCCGGAGTATAAGTCGCATCAGTCAAAAAATGCGTCATGACGCGGAAAAAAACATATATAAGTCGCACCGGACTATAAGTCGCATTAGGGCAGAGCTGGAGCCGCGCGCATGCGAGCACGCGAGCACCCGCACGCGCATGCGAGCACCTGCTCGCGAGCACTCGCTCGTGCCCGCTTCACTGCATAACCCGAGCAGAAGAAAGAAAGTTTGAAGTGAGTGAGAAACTTGTAAGGGACTGGCGAAAAGCAGAGGTTACTTTAACTGTGATGAAGAAGAAAAAGAAATCTACTTGCGGACTGTAAGCAAGATGGCCAGAGCTGAAGGAACGAGTCCATAGACGCTTGAACTCTCTGCCGGGAGAGGCGCAGCCGCGCGAGACGAACGCTGTGAGAATCATTCTCCGCTGCATATTTTACAACATGCTGTTTGTGTTTTGCAGAATCAGATTTTCTTTATGGGGGCATTTTGTTTGTGTTCAGTCTTTCTAAGTTGTTGTCTATAAGTAAATATTAGGCTACAGGAGCAGCATAGAGCGCATTCTCGCGGCTATATGTTTATTCTTGTCAGTCAGTATGAATTAAATTTGATATATAAGTCGCACCTGACTATAAGTCGCAGGACCAGCCAAACTATGAAAAAAAGTGCGACTTATAGTCCGGAAAATACGTAAACTAAAAGTAAGTCTTAGATGCTCAAAAACACAATCATTTTCATAAAAGCTAGTTATCTAGATGATAAAGACTAAATTATCGTAACTGTGCTTATGCTCTCTCATATTGTGGTCTTTGATCTTGAAATTAGCTAATGATAAGATGCAGCTCGAATATGTTATATAGCTATAGCTATATAACTATATAAATAATGACACTTGCTTTACAGCAGAATTTGAATTAACAAAATCTATGATGCAAACTTCAAAAATTTTATTTTCCTGTTTATTACAGTGAAGCTCTTTTGAAACAATCTGTATTACATAAAGCACTATAGAAATGTAGATGACTTGACAAGTGCAGAAAGTGCGCAGTGTCTTGTTCTAAAGCACGTGAGGTGTGTGTTCCTCATGACTCTCCTGCCATCTGTCTCTTAGGTCTGTGTGACGAGAACACAAGGGAACAGTGGTGTTGTGGAAGACAGCGTGTTTTTCAGCCTGGATTCTCTGATCGTGCCGCCAGGCTTCAGACCTGCTCGCGGTGATGTGGTGAATGTGGTGGTGCTGGAGAGTAGTCAGTCGCTCTACTGCTGGAGAGCTCTCTGCATGACGCCCGTTCAGCACAGGTGATGACTTCCCTTGTTCCGTCGTCACAAGACCAAAGTGTTTAAGTTTGCAAACAATTGCGTTTGTTTAAGAAAACCGCCAAATTTCACAGAATTTAAATTATTTTATGATTTATTTAATATATTTTCAGAGTTTAATAATATATGATTTATAGAATACATAAATTCCATAACATTTTCCAGAACAGGAGTGTACAACTCTGAGCATTGTCGCCATGAAATCAAAATATTACAATATTTATTATGAGTATTTTATATTTGCAAATCATTATTTTTTACAAATGTCCCTTGTAGTCTTTAATCAAACAAGATCTTTTCTCTGATGTGTTTACTGGTACAAGGACAGGGCAAATTGTCACACACTTAAGATCGACCAGTAGAAAACTACAATCATGCAATCAATTCCCCACCAACAAATGTAGGGCAGGGCTTGATTTTGTTTTTGTTTGTGAAGCCGCTTCTCTCAGATATAGTAGGGATGGTATCATTAAAGGGGGGGTGAAACACTCAGTTTCAGTCAATCTCATGTCAATCTTGAGTACCTATAGAGTAGTATTGCATCCTTCATATCTCCGAAAAGTCTTTAGTTTTATCATATTTATAAAAGAAATATGGGCTGTACCGAGTCTTTCCGGAAAAAACCGAGCGCCTGGAGGCGTATCGTGTGGGCGGAGCTAAAGAATGACAAGCGCGCAAAGCGGTGACGTCCTCAAGCGTGGAGAAACCCATCTATCTCAGCTAATACAGATAATGATCCACAATCAAATCTGAGGGAGAAATAAATTGAACAGGAGAAACGGCAACAGCAGGACGTCCGTCTCTGGTATGTAAGTTACTGTATTTAGTGGCCTCTCCACATTTCTGTGTGTTTACTCGCAGTGTATGAGGACATGATTCGGTTTATGGACTATTGTATGCGACTAGACCTTAGAAGTAGCAAGCAGAACGGTTTTGCACGTCAGACTAGTGTAACGTTATACAGAGAACAACAATGGAGTAACCGTTAGCGCATTTGAATGACGAAGCACGCGATCGTGTCGTTTACTGATGTTTACTCATGCGACGGTAGCCAATAGCAGTGACATTTGAAGCAGTTTAAGTTAACTCACCGTCGAAGCTTTATCGCTGGGACCGCTCCGTCAAAAACACACTTCTTTGGTATGATTTGGTAAAGTCCTGTGACAGCAGTGGCGTGTAAATCCATTTTGAGACGCAACTGAAACGATGTTGTCAAGCTTCCCGTCATTTCTGCATTCAAATCGGTTCAAATGCAGCGCTGCCTTCCCGGAATGCTGTGCTGAAGCGTTGAAGTCGCTCGACGTCACCCATAGGAATAAAGTGGAGCGCGGCGCCACATAAGTGTTCACGGACGACTGGATCTGCATCTGAGAGACTGTTTACAGCGTGCTCTAGTCACGCGCGCGCACCCTACCGGGAGAAGAGCCTGTACAGCCCATACAAGGACCTTCCGCTCTTATTAACGTCAAGTAGACCCATACTCGAAAAAAACTCGCCGAAACTTGTGAGAAACCGGAAGGAGTATTTTTGACAAAGAAATACTCCATCAAACGTCCAACATTAGTTTTTGAAACTTTGTCTATGTTTAGGATGGGAATCCAAGTCTTTAACAGTGTAAAAAGCTCAGTATGCATGAAACAGCATTTCACCCCCCCTTTAAGGTTTTAACGGTATTACTACTTGTACTGATACTGCTTATCGATCCAGTACTTTAACAGTATTCTTATTGGTTCTTTTTGTTATATTTTTTTTATAATAAACAGAAAATACATAATTAACATTACTTTATAATCTGAAAATTTTAAATAGCAAAATCTATAGCAAAATAAATAGCAATGTTTGAACAAAACAAATATAAAACATCTTTTTTTTTTGTATATGCATACAACAAGTAAAAAGAAACAAAAGTACAAACACAATACAATACAATAATACAATATACTCCAAATTTGGTCCATTTACTATGCCCATTTAAGACATAAACAGTAGCCTACTATAATGTGCAAGTTGCGGTCGGTTTCAAAGGGCAACATAAGGCATACATAAGGGCACCTTGAAGTTGGAAACTCTTGCACGGATTATTGTGCTTTTAATAGCTATATCTATTTATACATAACCCACAATTTAGCAACAGTAGAGACTGCATTTTACAATAAGTTTAGGGGGAACCAATGCTCACCGCTGTGAAGGAAAGGAAGTTGCGCAATAAGGAACGTGGCAAGTTTTTAACAGTTTTATCTCATCATCTATTTATAATTTTTTTTTAAATCAAAATCGAAAATGCAGTTAGATTAATATCACAGGCCTGAAGTGAACCAGACTAAACTTTTGTCGGCCATCGTCGTCACTCATTAATCAGGGACTGTCGTGTTGTGCTGTAGCTCCTGATCCTGATCACTTTGTCGGGGTTTATTCTGCAATAACAACCGGCTGGGTGTACATTATCCCTTACTTATAGAAACGGCTGGCAATATAGAATTCACAATATAACGTCTATGCAGTGATAAATCGTAAGTGTATTTTCTTAATTTCTCCAGTACCGACAGCAGAACCAATGGCATCAGAGCTTATCGATACTGTGGTCTTTCATAATTTAGCACTAAGGCTCATTTAATACCGGGTTTCGGTACCCATCCAAAGATATAAGTCACAGTATCCTGGAGGAAAAGACTTCAGCTTCATGATGCCTTTAAAGGGATTGTTTGCCCAAAAATGAAAATTGCCCCATGATTTACTCACCCTCAAGCCATCCTAGGTGTATAAGACATTCTTCTTTCAGACAAATCCAATCTGAGTTATATTAAAAAATAGTTTTGGCTAATCAAAGCTTCATAATGGCGGTGAATGGGAACCCAAAACCTTTTTATGTAATGAAAAAGTGGACCCAAACAGAGACTGTTATTTGGCAAAGTTCCCTACAAAGTTTAAATCACAAATTCTTGTGACGGAACTATACGCTAACGTGTGTTGTTTCATGTTGTGAAGACGCGTTCAGCTGTATACGTATACATTTTGTACCATATCAGCGTTTCGTTCACACGGATCCGGCATTTTGGAAGCATGAATCTGATATTTTCTGAAACGGCGTCCATGAGTGGATAAATCTGAAAACGTCAATCTTGCGTTTTCGCGTGTACAGCAAATCCGTACATTTTGTGAAACTGTGATGTCATCACACTACGTCCAGCACGGCGAAAGAGTTAAGGGATACGACTATGGGCACTGGGCATGAGCACGTCAATATAGTGTCATTTAATTACCGTATCTGCATTATTGTAAGGGTAGGTTTAGGGTTGGGGTAGGTGTAGACGTTGATAAAACGCATCTGTTAAGTAGCAAATGTATTTATTGTTATTTTATCGTGAGATTTTGCCTCACCTCCTACCAATGCTATCTAGCCACAACTTTTCTTCTCTGTTTTTAGTGTATTTCTGTGGCAGAATTACAGTGCCACACACTGACCTGGCATGTATACTACATCGTTTTGACTCTGTTTCGGTGATCTCGTGTGGACGCAGAGATTTCTTGAAACGAGGGAAAAAAAAGATTGGATTGGGAAAGCTCTGGCTTTGTGTGGAGAGGGCCTAAATCATATCTGTAATATGAGAAAACAAACACTTAAGCAGACCATGTTATGCATTATGTGAATGCAAGAAAAATCTAAACTAAACACTTTCTCCTACCACAGTCCAGATACAAATAAAGTACTTTTAAGGCCATTCAGTGAAAAGCATTCAAATTAAGCGATGTGCTCCAAACAGACATGGGCAATGATATAATTAATTATGAACTGCCCCTTTTAAAGCAGCACTTGGTAACTTTTGCTCTCGGGGTCCTCCTACAGTTGGGAAAAAATAATGTCCTCAACTACTGTTGTAAGCTCTGTCATCCTACAACAGGGGATGCCATCGCGTGTGCATTTGTTGACATGACAACCCTGATAGCCCTGAACTAGTAATGCGCGGGTTGTCTCATAACCCGCGGACCCCTTATGTCTATTTAATGGTCGCGGGTGCGGGGCGAGTTGTAAAAATATATACAGTGGTGCGGGGCGAGCCAAATAACTTCATAAAAGCGGCCCCGCGGGTTGGTGCAGCACTAACAGTTACCCTGAACACTGCAGGAGGAGTTCACATGCAGTTGTTCTTTTGGCGTCGCGTGTGAAATGTCTTCATTCCAGGTACAGTCAGTGGCATATGTTTCAGCATGTCATGAATATAATTTCATGGGTTTTATTTTTTTCAAACGCCAAATAATCGCGATGCTCACGTTTACAAGCCAGCGTCATTATAGTAGTCTATTGGTTACCGTTTTACAGAATCTATATGATACTTCAATTCAATGTTTGAGTGGTAGGTAATCACCATAACAAGCATGACAGCATCGGTCGGGCACGCCTCCTTCAGCTCACACCGAGCAAACGCTGGTCCAATGTTGATCCTCGTCCTGCCTTTAATCCCATAACTTTTTCGTTTCCTCTTATTGCTTTCCTCCAACAAAACCATTTCTTTCTTATTTGTTTGTGCTGCTTCGGACATGACTTTATTATCCGACGAACAAAGTTGGGCTCGCACGCCCAAATTTAAGGAAGTGTGGGTGTTGGTGGAAGTGACGTATATGCCATAAAGCAGTCGAATTTTGTAGTTCGTTTTGTTCGAAACCCGAAGTTTAAGGGTGCTTTCACACCTACCTTTGGTCCGGATTTTCAGACTTTTCAGTTTGGTACGAACCAAAATTACAGGTGTGAAACCTCCCTCGGACCACGGTCCGGACTAAACAGACGAAATTTGGTCCGACGAAAAGAGGTAGTCTCGGTCCGGACCAAACAGAACAAAGGTTCGGTTCGTTTCTTGTGGGAAAGCATTTTGTGTGTAGTTCGGACTTTCAGTCCATTTACAGGAAGTTCTGGTGTAGGATTAGTGAAAAAACACAAATTAAACTCACAGCACATGCAGTGATGGAGCGCGCAGCATTTTAAACAGAACCGCTTGTGTAGTCAGCTCGCGTGAACAGCATGCTCTGCTTGACTAGGCTATATATATATATATATATATATATATATATATATATATATATATATATATATATATATATATATATATATATATATATATATATATATATATATATATATATAATTTCTAATGTCTGTGAGACAAGTAGTCTGTGCTGAGTTTCGGTTTATTTTTGAGACCGCTCCAGTTCCTGTGCAACGCAAATGATCGCTCCGTCACGGGATGTCTGCTATATTATTTATTAAAGCTTGATTATTAAATTCAGGCAAATGATGAAAAATTTATTAAAATTAAGATACAATTTCTACAAAGCTTTTTACAAAACAAAACTTAATGAAGTGGTCAAAATCATTTCTGGCTCGGTGTCTTTGACATATATTGCACATCTGTGCACGTTTCATAATCAATAGCCTAGATGAAATTTAAAAATAACATTATAATATTTAAACATAACTATAAAACAAAATCCATTGTTTGGCTAAAAAGCCTATCTTCTAGGAGCTCCTCCTTTCCTGTCGGCGCCGATAAAATGTTTGCACAACGAGGACGTTCATTTGGTGAATTTGCCTCGAGTATAGTTGGTACTGCAGATAGTAATCCCATAATATTAAGAGTATTGGCAAACTTTGGTTTGGACCTTGGTGCGGACTTTCAGGTGTGAAAACGGTAAATAAGTACGATTAAAAACGATACAGACCCCATCAAGCTATGGCAGACGTGTCATTCAACCTATTGTAAATCGATGTATCATCACAAGAGTCTTGAAAATATATTATGAAGGTTGAAAAGTTACCTAGTGCTTATTTAAAATTAGTTCTTACATTAAACTTTTCTATGACTGGTTTTATTTATCAGCTGAGTACATGACATACAGAGATTAGTTACACAGTTAAATGTATTATCAAAAGTTTCATTTTGGTTTTGTTAAAATTATAATTTCCTTACATTACTATTTAAAATATTATATTCTTGGCATTCTACTTTGTGTAGTATTTGTTGTTTTGGTTCTTAAGAGAAGAAAAACAAAAGACAATTTAATTATTAAATGCAACTCTTTTTACAACAAAACAATCACAAACCAAAATATCCTCATGTGAAATAAATGAATGTTTTAACCTTGTCACAATTAACATGGTCATGACTTTTCCCCACTCACATGTCCTTTGTCATCTTCCCTCGATGTGTGTTTCTGATAGTCCAAACCCCTCGGAGCTGAATATGCCAGACGCTGAGATTCACAGATTGCTGGAGAATAAGGGTGGGCTTCAGGTCAGCCAGGAAACGCATTTTGGGTCTCTCCTACTAGGAGACTGCAAGCAGTTGCTGATCTGGATCCAGTAAGTTCACATATTCACACCGTAAATATAATTGACTTGGGCTTTTGGTCTCACTTTTGATGGTTTGTGCGTATAATACCCCAGAAAGTGCATATCATATGCACGCGAAAAACCGTGCATAAAACTCATTTTGGCGTATACATTCCGGGGCGGGATTTTTGTTGGGAAAGTCGGGAGAGGGACGAACAGTTCAATTATACTGGATACACACATGCATTTTAATTGTTAAGAAAACAAAACAAACTAAATGAACAAATCAAGCCTTTATTAAACAACACTAGGCTATATCATACAGCATTCAGAAAAAGAACAGTTTGCGACTTTGCGTTCCTAAGGATTTTCACACTTTTCCAAAAGTGAGCTTTCTCTCAGTTGATAAAAATGTGTTTCACTCACTTTCCTGATGAGCGTGACTGGTGTACTGCAAGCAGAGAGCTGTAAATCTAATTTCTGCCTGCCTTTAAGCATTCTTTAGAGCATTTGCAATACATTCGTGGTAGATAGATTAAAGTGCCATTTATGTACTGAAGCTTTGGAAACCATACCAAATGGTTCGAAAACAAAAATATAAAAGTGGGGTAGCAACATTAAGGGAGGGGGAGCAATCAATCTCAGTTTTAGACTTAGAGTTAGGTTGGTTAGTTTTAGTTAGAATGAAAATCCTGTCATTTATTCACCCTCATGTCGTTCCAAATAGGGGTGTGCGACATGGACTAAAATTATATAGATATTTTCTTGGGTTTTGTCAATCCAGGTTTTTGTCAAAAGCAATAATTAGACAATGTTTGTTGCTGAAGATTTTCATATTCTGTGCAGCGGTCAATTCACAGCAGTAACAGAAAATTAACTTTTCCATTAAAGGGATAGTTTAAAAATGAAAATTCTGTCATTAATTACTTGCCCTCATGTAGTTATGAACCTGTAAGACTTTCGTTCATCTTTGGAACACAAATTAAGATTAAGATTTTGATGAACTCTGAGAGCTTCATAAAATTGAATGTCGTTAAAAATCATTAAACCACTGGAGCTTTTCTGTGGCTTTAAAGTGGTAGAAGATGCATATCGAACACCTCTAGTTCCATACCTGCATGACTTCTGATGTGGAACACAAAAGTGTGAGTGTCTGAGCTGTTTTTATGCATATAATAACAAGAAATCCCATAAAAGTAGCCTGTGTGACTTCTATTGTTTTCAATAAAAGAAAGACATGCAGGTGGGTGAGTGACTTTTTTTCAATCAATCAATCAATCAATCAACTTTATTTATATAGCGCTTTTACAATCACGATTGTGTCAGCAGCTTCACAGTGTCAAACAGGATAATATTGCGACAAAATTAGATTTGGCTGTACAGTCGTACTGGAGAAAACAGTGATGTTATCAGCTTATTTTAATTTATCATATAGCGACAATGTTGGCAGATCAGTATTATAGTTTATAGAATTAAATAAGACCTAATTCATATATTTTATTTGTATAATAAGTTGAATAACTTTAATCATATTTTTAGTGTCCCCAACTGAGCAAGCCAAGCCAAAGGCGACAGTGGCAAGGAACCAAAACTCCATCGGGGCATGATGGAGAAAAATAAACCTTGGGAGAAACCAGACTCAGTCGGGGTGCCAGTTCTCCTCTGGCCTATTAACACACCGTGTAAGATTATTATTCTGGCAACCTTACAGGTCGGAAATCATATTAGATCGGATTATTCAAAATTTTCAGGGTATCACGGAAGAGACAGATTTATTTAGGATGGGGCGTCAATTACACAAGAGTATGAATACATGAAAGATCGGAATTATTGCGCCGAAGACGGTTTTTGAGCATGTCGTGCCAGTGAGGCAAATTCGGAGGAGACACCATTTGACACGGCTCAGCAGACACTCCAGGATGAGCTGGTCATGTCCAGGCAGGTCCACCATCCGATCCGGACAGGGCCCAGATCCGGGATAAACCTCGGGATAAACAGAGAGACTAACATTAGCGTAGATGCCACTCTTTTTATGATGTAACGAGTACATCAGGTGTTATGGGAAGTGTTCCCGGTTCCGGCTGACCTAGTTAATGCAGCCTAACAATCAGTCAATTGAATTGAATAATAAAAAGTTAAAAATGTTCTATGTGTATGCCATAGTAAAGAGATGTGTTTTTAGTCTAGATTTAAACTGACAGAGTGTGTCTGCTTCCCGAACAATGCTAGGAAGACTATTCCACAATTTAGGAGCTAAATAGGAAAATGATCGACCGCCTGCAGTTGATTTAGATATTCTAGGTATTATCAACTGGCCAGAGTTTTGAGACCGCAATCGACGTGATGGGGTATAATGCGTTAAGAGCTCGCTTAAGTACCGGGGAGCTAAACTATTTAGTGCTTTGTAAGTAATAAGCAAGATTTTAAAGTGTATGCGATGTTTAATAGGGAGCCAGTGCAGTGTTGACAGAACTGGACTAATATGATCATACTTCCTGGTTCTAGTAAGAACTCTAGCTGCTGCATTTTGGACTAGCTGGAGTTTGTTTATTAAGCGAGCAGGGCAACCACCCAGTAGAGCGTTACAATAATCTAGCCTTGAGCTCATGAACGCATGTACTAACTGTTCAGCATTTTGCATTGAAAGCATGTGCCGTAATTTAGATATATTTTTAAGATGATAGAATGCGGTTTTACAGATGCTAGAAACGTGGCTTTCAAATGAAAGATTAGTATCAAAGAGCACACCCAGGTTCCTCACTGACGACGAGGGCTTGACTGAGCAGTCATCAAGTGTTAGACATTATTCTCGGTTACTACTTGTGGAGCTTTTCTGTCCAATAATTAAAAATTCAGTTTTATCTGAATTAAGTTGCAGAAAATTACTATTCATCCAATTTTTTATATCAGCTATGCATTCTGTTAATCTTGTGAATTGGTAGGTTTCATCAGGGCGTGAGGAAATATAGAGCTGAGTATCGTCAGCATAACAATGAAAACTAACGCCATGCTTCTTAATGATATCTCCCAGTGGTAGCATATACAGGGTGAAAAGCAACGGTCCTAACACTGAGCCTTGCGGTACCCCATACTGAACTTGTGATCGGTGTGACATCTCTTCATTTACTGCTACAAACTGATAACGGTCAGATAAGTACGATTTAAACCATGCCAAAGCAGTTCCACTAACGCCAACATAATTTTGGATTCTATTCAGAAGAATATTTTGTATTACTAGGTGTGCCATTATTCCATTAATACTTGAATGTCTTAATATAGTAATGATGGAAATGACTAACTATAATGTGACGGAAATAAATAACTATAACTATGTCGCTACATTGTGACATTTCATGAGTTATTATTGAGGAATTATTGATTGCTCCTGATGCATCTGTTGCTTCTCTCTTTCTGTGCTGATTTAAAACAGAAACACAGGCTCAGAGAGTCACAGGCTGAAGTGCTGTGAGTTTGCAGGATGGGACTCGGGACAGCAGTTCTTTCTCAGTTCTGTGTCTCTCAACAATGGCAAAACGCAAGACAGCTTCCACCAATGTGCTGGAGAAAGCAGGATCAATGGGGAGGAAGAGGACGGTGAAGGTGGAGATTCTGTGGAGACTCAAGCTGTGCAGATGCTGGAGATTGAGCCTGGAGAGAAAGTGTCACTGACTGTCAGCTGTCAGTCCAAGTGAGGGGTTTTCAAATGCATTTATACACTCACAGTTACTACACGATATATTGTAATAAAATTTAATCATTTAAATATACTCCAGGGTTTCTACTGATACAAAGCCATATGCTAATCGGTGAAGTAACCCTTTAAGGGTGTCATGAGCTACGTTGTTTTATTGTTTTATGATGTTTCCTGGGGTGCACTTATAATATAAGAATGCTTTTTACATAAAACATTTTCATAATTTAGAAATAAGAAATTTTTCCTACCCTGGTTTTAACCCTCTGCTCTGAACGCTCGGTTTTAATGGCCGTGTCTGCTGTGAGACTTCAGTCTAAACGCCCTCTGCTGTAATTTTGCAAAAGATGTATGAAGTACTAGAGACCCAGACTTGAGTAAAAGTACAAGTGCTCTTGTACAAGTACACTTAAGTAGAAGTATAAAAGTATTCAACATTTTTTGTACTTATGTTATGTAGTTAGTTATCAAAGAAAGTAGTCAAAAGTTTGAACATCAAAAGTTTTGAACATCCAGTCTAATTCTCTACCATATACAATTAAATAAAATGAACAGCTACCTAACAGCAACTTGTTGTGCACTTTTTTTCTTTCTGTTTTCACCTCACTCCAGTCTAAACTAGGCTAAATTATTTTTTAGGTAATTTTTCTATACATTGTCATATAAATAACCTGAAAATACTGTAGTTCATTAGGATTAAATCTTACTAACCACTCTTACTAAAATCAAATGGGGTAAGCACACTTATATTCTTATTTCAAGAGGTGTTCTGAGTAAATGATTTGTTTGTAACAGTTTACAATATGATTTGTATTGTTGATTTGTTAACATTACATTAGATAATGTATTAGACTTATAACTAACATGAACTAACCATGATCAATACATTTGTTACTATATTTATTAATCTCTTTGATAATCTTAGTTATTAAAAATACAGCTGATCATTGCTTGTATGTTACTTCACAGTGCACATTAACTATGTAAACAAATAGCATTTTTATAATTGTAACGAGTAAGTATGCAGCACATCAAAAAAAATATCGGAGTAAAGTAATAAAATCATCGAAAATATGTACTGAAGTAGGAGAAAAAAAATAATACTCTTCGATACTATACATCTCTGGATTTGGCTTGCGTCTTTTCATTTGAAATAGTATTATTCTCTCTTTTAGCACGTTTTTACTATTACAGTTTTCATGGTTAACTAATTGGGAAAAGTGTTGCATTATATTTAGATTTATGCCATTATATTGAGAATAAAACGTGAGTCGCTGATAAAGGCGTCACTGATAAACACTGTTTGATTGACAGCTCCAGTGCACACTGCTGTAATTATTGTAAAGGGAGCATTCTCACTCGTTTGTTGGCCTGGCGTCAATAAAACCTTTTCTTTGACTAACAACGATTTCAGCTCTGAAAGTTACAGGATATTCTTATAACACATTTAACTTTTATATATCAAAGGCTGAATGAATGAAAAGTTAATTTGAGGCCGGCTCTAGACATTCCTACTTTCATTAGGTTGTACTATTATTTAACAACATACATTATTTCAGCTGAATCCAAAAGCTCTGACCACTCCATAGACCGCAATTTAATGAACACTTTCAAGGCCCAGAAAGGTAGTACAAACATTTGTTAAAATAGTCCATTTGACTCCTGTGGTTCAGTTTAGCATTTTATTTTATGAAGTGACAAGAATACTTTTTGTGCACAACAAAACCCCCCAAAAAAACTATTGTTGATGCAGTGTAAGCAGTGAGCAGCACTTTCAGAACACCAGCTTACATTGTCCGATGTTGTTCGTGAGCACCACGACACATGTGTACGAGTCATTCTGCCGTAGAACTAGATAACACTGCACTGTTTACGTAACGTCAAATGCGTAAGAGACTGACACAGGGTAGAAGAAATTGTTGAATAAAGTTTTTTTTTGTTTTTTTTTGTGCACAAAAAGAATTCTCTTCGCTTCATACAATTAAGATTGAACCACTGGAGTTACATCGACTTTAAAAACAAAGTCTTTTCTACCTGACTTGGCTTTGAAAGTGTTAATTAAATTGCTACCTATGGAGGGGTCAGAAAGAGCTCAGATTTCATCCCAAAAAAAGTATGTACTCTTTTTGTGAAGAAAAAGTATATACTTTTGAGTGTGTAGCAAAAAAGTATGCAAGCTTCGGGACATACTACTACGCCATCTTTAACGGACTCTGGCGTTTAGTTACGTGCATCCTGTCACCTTTTTTCTGCCCTGTCAATCATCGTCAGATTCGTCACAGTTCAAATCCTCCACATTCAGTTTAATCTCCTACCGTATGGGAGAGAAATGTAGCCGCACATTGATCTGCCATGTGTGGGTCTTTAATGCAGACTCTCCTCATGTGTTTGCAGTTTAAATATAATGCATTTAAAAGTTAATGGACAAACGTGTCATTACAAAAGTTCACAATGCTGCTGCAGGTGAAATGTGGACAACGTGGACAACACTGAATAAATATACTTTCGTCAGGTTAGATATTGATAGTTGGTCACTCAAACCCCTTTATCTAAACTTCTCTACTTAACCGTCGGACTCGCTCATCCCTCATGTTTGTAGTTTTTTAATGCTTTTTATCCGCTTTTGTAGTTCTAATTGAATCCTCATCCAACTCGCAATGGGTTTTGGGCAATGTCAGCCGTTAGAGTGTACATAGATCCGTACTTCGATTGTTTCAAAGCAGCTTCACAGTGTTAAACAGGACAATATTGAAAACTAGAGAAAACAGTGATGTTATCAGCTTATTTTAATTTATCATATAGTGACAAATTTGGCAGATCAATATTATAGTTTATAGAATTAAATAAGACCTAATTATTTTATTTTATTTGTATATTTAGTTGAATAACTCCCCAACTGAGTAAGCCAAGCAAGCCAAAGGCGACAGTGGCAAGGAACCAAAACTCAGGGCATGGTGCAGAAAAATAAACCTTGGGAGAAACCAGACTCAGTCAGGGTGCCAGTTCTCCTCTGGCCTATTAACAAACAATGTATGATTATTATTCTGGCAACCTTACAGGTCAGACATATTAGATCGCAATATTCAACATTTCTGGGTATCACCCAAAAGAGGGGTTTATTTAGGATGGCGTGTCGATTACACGAGTATGAATATTTGAAAGATCGGAGTCGTCCGGCTGGAGACTATGTCTATAGTTGTGTCAATAGTTTTTATTTTTATTTCAGTTTTGCTTATTTTAGTGTATAAATTTAAACTAGAAATTAAAATTGAGAAATGAAAACAATTAATATTGTTTATTCTTCAAGTAACAATGTCTTTTTTATGGTTTAAGTTATGCAGGCTGACGGCTGCTTCGCTCTATCAAATCTTTCTGGTTTGAACACATGGTAAGGTTTTTTAATGTGTTTGCTCTAGAACTCTGGGTCGTTCTGCTGAGCTGCTGCTCCTGCACTTCTCCTCTTTCACCATTGCGAGGCGTCTAGAGGTGTCGGTGAGCTGTATGGAGGAGAGTCTGCTTAAACCCAGCGTCCCTTACATGGCTTTAACAGCACAGCCACTGCCGCAGCAGCCCATCCAGGTGCTCACGGTTACGGCCCCTCCGGCTCCCATCAGGTGATCCCTCAAATGCATTTGCTTTCCTGCTTTACTTAACTCTGCAAGGTTCTCTTGCTAGAAGCTGGACGCTTGTAGTTACTTTTATTTTATAGCAGTTTAATTACTATATAACTTAGACGTGCCTAACCAAGTTATGTTCAAAATTTACATTTTGTCTCTTTCGTCAGACTCACAAGGCGGCATCTTCCAAACTTCTTGGGACAGTACGGCGTGCCACAGGCTCTCCGAGATTGTGTTGAAGCCCAGAAAGACGTGTTGGTTGTCCAGCCTGCTCTGGCAGAGGTAGTTAACTTCAGAGCTGTGTCTCCCACATGATCATTTATCCCAGTTATTGCTTGTATGGTCCCATGAAATTCCCAAATTCTGTTTTCCATTATATATTTTTTCTAGATTCTAGAAAATTGTTTAAATTCTAGATTCTAGTTTAAATTGTTTAAATTACATCATTGTGTAACAATTACATTGAGGGCTCTATGCAATCCTTTATTTTTTCCTAAATTGTGGTGTAAGACTGAAAAAACTAGTAGATGCCGAAATGTCTGAATGAAGAACAAGGACTCTCTAAGAAAATAAAGGAAATTAACATCTGAACTGTCCCTCACATACCACTGGAGACGCAAGTCTCACCTCACTATCAGCTAATCTAATCCCTCTTGCATGCTGAGATCACTGAAAACACACACAGAATCTCTATATTACAATGTCAATCCACACGTTACAGTATTATATGTGTTTGGTATCTTTTGAAATGTCTCAGTGCGACTGGTACAAAGATCTCATCCTCACAGAAGTTAACCAAAAGATAATCAATGTTTTAAGAGTTTAAAGATATCTTGTCTTAGTTTGGTGGGTGTGGCTTTCAGCCATTTGGCCTTTGCATCAATACAAGTCTTGATCAATGCAAATTCCCATTGTGAACTCATTTTTACACTTGAAAGAGTTTGTGCATTTGTTTCTGGGTATTTAAGGAAATGTTGCAAAGAGCTCAGGGCTTGACACTTTAAACCGGTCAGCCCGTAATGTTGGATGTCTCAAGATAGCCAGCATTATGTAGTTTTCAGAAGTCAGGTATACATTTCATTCTTTACTTCAGAGTATTTGATGTTATATATGGATTACCTTTGAATTGACTATGTAATTGGCTTTATACATTTACCTGACTGTTAATTAAATTGTTACACTTTGATTGATTCTGACTTGCTCTGGAATTATTCAGGTTGGGTATAATTTCAACAAAGGGTTAAATGGAATAATTAAATGTGTAGTTAAACTATTAAAGAATGACCAAATAACCAATTGGCATTCAAACATAAATTCTAAATTGTGATTAAATGGAGTCAGATTAATGAGAAATTAGAATAAATCCCCTTTTTCCCGCTGAAAAGACCGAACGCGCAGCGACCTTCACCCGCCGATCGTTAGCCTCCATTGGGACGATTTGGGCGGCCTTACAGTGGTTTCTGTATTTAATTTGAATGATTTAATAACATTTTCAAAATTCTTACATTCTGCTGTTCAAAAGTAATATATTAGCCATATTTTCAAGTTAAAACGTACTTTTATTTTGCCAGGTTGTAGTGAAGAGCTTTAAGTTTCTGTGTATATGAAATGGTGAAATACAGGTGAAGTGACTCTCAAAGCTAGCCTGGATGCCAGCCAAACTTAGCCCCGCCCACAACATTTTTAGGTCGGGCAGTTCGGTCTGGCATTGCTCCATAGAGGAGTAATTATCTCCGAACAGAAACTGTTCGGACCAATGAAATCATCAGGGCGGGCTTTAGACGATGATGGACAGATGATCAACAATAACGTAATCATGCACGTCATCAAAGGAGCTTGGATTATATTTACTCAAATCCTAAACGGAGAGCTTGTTTGTATATGCATTCACCTTCATAATTTCTCTCAAAGATGATGATCATGTTGGGTAAGTACTCTGTGTATCAATAAAATCTTTTATTTTTTTACAACACCGGCAAAGATTGTTTATTCCAGCGCGTGTGCAGACAGGGTTGCCAAGTTTTTACTACAAAATCCGCCAACTACTTGCTCTAAACAATAGCTTCTCGGGGGGTTCTCCGGGGAAAAAATGGTGTTTGGGGGGTAAAATGTGTTATTTTGGCAAGGTTGACTGCTAAAATTCGCACTCATGGGTCTATATATCACATAATAGTCGCTTCAACCCTTGGACATTGAAAATAACCACGGAAATAAACGCGGACTTGGCAACACAGTGCAGTTGAGCTCTGTCTGTTGACATTTGATAAATGCGTCGCTTCGTTGCTCTGATTGGTTTGCTCCATTGGGCTGCGATTATGAGACGTGTTTCAACCGAACCAGGAAAGACATCAATTGGATAGACCTATAACTAGACCTACCTAGACTGACTAGAATTGAGTATGACCACGTCAGGCTGTCTCAAAGCAGCTCTGGAGGTGAAATTCATGTGTTCATGTAGCAAGACTGCAGATGTGCATCTCGTGAGTTTGTTTAATAGTGTAATATGTAATAATTCATCACAATCCTGATACTGAGATTTCTACTGCTGGGTACACTCTACAAGATAATCGAGGCGATCAGAGCTCCGGCAACAAGGACTGAGCCCAGGATCATCCCCAAGCCCGATGTAACATCTGACCAGGTGTGTGAGCTGGCAACATTGCTAGTTCCTGTGGAGTTTGAGGGGATGACATGGAGCCCGACCCCCTCGATATGGGCTGAGAAAAAAGCATTGATCTGGGAGAGCGAGTGCATCCAGCCTGTTCTATTTTCATTCACAGAACCTGCCACTTCTTCCACCACCGAATTGTCTTGGGTTGGAGTTCCCGACTTGCCTCCTGCTCCCACCTCTTCTGCCTGTTTTGTCTGAACCTAGTGAGTTCCCTGCCTGTTCCTTGTTGACCAAGAGGGCATTCATGGATTTTAAGTCTGTCTGTTCACCCCTGCCTGCACTGCCTCTCCTCAGCCCTTCATCTCCTGCTCCGATTATCACTAATTAGCCTTGGTCTGAGTTTTCGCTAGTCCAGCCCTGAAGTGTCTAGCTACTAGCTCCAACTAGGACCTCCGTGGCGGTCACTCCTCCTAGACGAATGAATGAATGAGGCATTTATATAGCGCTTTCAAATGTACTACTGTACACCCAAAGCGCTTCACACTTATGTCAGGGGTCTTTCCTCAACCACCACCAGTGTGCAGCATCCACTTGGATGATGCGACGGCAGCCACAGTACAACGGCGTCAGTGCGCTCACCACACACCAGCGATAGGTGGAGAGGAGAGAGGGTGATAGAGCCAATTCAGTGGATGAGGATTATTAGGAGGCCATGATTGGTAAGGGCCAATCGAGGGAATTTGGCCAGGACACCGGGGTTACACCCCTACTCTTTTACGAGAAGTGCCATGGGATTTTTAATGACCACAGAGAGTCAGGACCTCGGTTTAACGTCTCATCCGAAGGACGGTGCTCTTTGTCAGTATAGTGTCCCCATCACTACACTGGGGTGTTAGGACCCACACAGACCACAGGGTGAGCGCCCCCTGCTGGCCTCACTAACACCTCTACCAGCAGCAACCTGGTTTTCCCATTTGGTCTCCCATCCAGGTACTGACCAGGCTCAGACCTGCTTAGCTTCAGTGGGAAACCAGTCTTGGGCCACAGGGTGATATGGCTGCTGGCGACCAGACCTGTCGACCAGTGAGTTCTACCGTGGCTCCTGGCTCCCCCGGCTCCACAGGGTTTCCTCTTCTCTCCAGCATCACCTTAGTCAGTCATCACTCTGCCTGCACCTTGGACTTCCATGACTTCCAGTAGCTCTTCTTCCCTCCACCCCTTTGGCTCCGTTGGGCTCCTACTTTCCTTCACCTCCACCATGGTCCTCTGGCGTTCTGCTTCAGTTCTCTTGTACCCTGGCTCCACCTCAGCCACTCATTGCACCCTGTCCCTGCCAGGACCTTTGTCGTCGCTTGGTCTTTATGGTCCTGCAGCTCCACCTGGGTCTATAGTGCCAGCTCTCTCGTTCAGTCGTCTCCCTGGGTCCTACTGCCAAGCCGCCCCCATGGCTCCTCCCTCCCTTGTCTCAGTTGTAGGCCTGCATCCTGGTTATCCTGCTGGGGTTCCTGCCTGGCTGCCCCTGCCTGTCCTGTATTCTTGCTTTGTGCCCCACCCAAGCCCCATCCTATCTTCCTCTGTTAAACTCTCATTTTCTTTTGGTATTATTAACAGCATGGCCTCGCCCCCTTATTTTGATGAGGGAAAATGTCACTGTTTTTTGTGTTGGGGTGAGTTTTGTATTGTTTCAGTTCTGTGTCCTAGTTTTCAGTAATTTCTGTGTTTAGTAGTTTGTTGCCTAGGTTAGCAATTGTTTGAATATGTTGTCACAACTGGGTTTTTATGATTAGTTTGAAACATATAAAAAACAAAACATGGCTTTAAGTTTTCAGGTAGGTTAATAATAGTATTCAGGTAAGAAATACTACAGAAATTGAATGAAGTAATCAAATGAAAAATAACATTGGACAACCTTAATTGTAAAGATTAATCTGTATTTAATGTTAACAATGAGGACTTAGAAAGTTATTCAGTCAAGAGCAGTGTGATTATTTTTTAATTTTTTATTATTATTATTTTTTTGTTGTTGTTTGATTTAACAGCAGCAGGTTTGTTGGGTAACATTCATATACCTTAATTACAAATTATTTGATTTACAAAACAGCACGCTAAATCTCAGCATTTGTTAAAAGTATTTTTAAATGCTTTTTTGTAACACCTGTCACCTTTTTAATTGTTATTAAAAGCTTGTTATTATAGCGCCTCTCCTCTTCTGTTTTCGCAGCCCTTGAGTTTGTCGTCTATGTTGCGGCGTTTCTCTGCTCTTTTGTGGTTGGAGGAGCTGGAGGCTGAGAGGGAGCTAAGAGAGTTCAGCCTCACCGGCGCCATCCTCAGGAAGGGAGCGGTTTACTTACACCTGGAAGTGCCAGGACTCACTGAGGGCCGGCCAAACCTCTTCATTGGTAATGATATTCTTTTAATCTGTACCTTTTAATCATTAATATGTATATGTGTAGGGGAAAAAAACCGATACAGTCAAAAATGAATTGAAAGCTTAAGAAAAGTGCCTCAAGTAGCCCTATAAATCAAGCTCTACATCCCAAGTCTCCTGAGGCAAGGGGGAACAGGAGAAATACTGAATCCAAAATATTATAATCACTGAAATGCAAGGGTGAGTATTTGAGTAAATGCTAAAATAAAGTTTCATTAAAAAAAACTTGGTGAAAAGAGCTAATTCTGCATTAATTATATATATTACTTTGAGAGAATCATTTAATGTACATAATACTAAAATTGTTTAACCCTCCTATAGGTGATAAAGTGGTTCTGAAGAAACCCTGTAGTGGAGGAATTGTTCTTGAGTATATGTCTTACATCACAGAGGTATCTTGAAATTTTCTGTTCTTAATGTTTAGTTTATTCTTGGCCAATATTAAAGGATTTAAACTGCTGTAAAGTAACAAAATCAGGCTGCTAGGTACCAACCTCTGCAGGTATTTGTTGTACATAAGTCGATTGTCTATGTTATTTATTTTAAGTGTTCTATAAAACCATATGATTGCTTGATTTAAAATGCCTTATTTGAACTAAATATTATCACTTCATTGTTATTTATGTATTAAGTAATTTTAAATTATATTGTTTACATAGCTCTAACTTATTTCTCTATTAACAAAATAATCGTTAGTGACAACCAGGGATGGAAATTACATTTTTTTGTCCACCGGCCACTGTGGCTGGTGGATTTCAAAATCTACCAGCCACTCAATCTTTACCAGTCACTTTCTTGTTTTTAACCGACAATGTGTAATTGCATGTGAAAATTAATACTACAAGCTCTAAAATACAGCAGTTTATTTAATCTCAACTCTCAATGAAATACTGACATTTTCTCTTTCTCTCTTATATACACACAAACCATGAACTGATATACATTTCATTAAATTAGTAGGGATCTGTGCTCTTTTTTTTTTTTTTTTTTTACCTGGATGTGGCATTTGGATGATTAGTGGTCTTTTATGGCTTCCAGTTTTAGGTTTTTAGTCCCAACAATGAAACTATTAGTTTTGGCATCTTCTGAAGCGTGTTGACGACATACCGAGCAGAACATTGTCAGTAGGGATGCACCGAAATCAAAATTCTTAGCCGAAACCAAAAAAGAGGAAACCAAGGCCAAAAACCGAAAGAATAGTTAAAATCAAAAGAAATTCTGCCATTAATTGGTACCATTGTATTTATGCCTATGACTTTGTAACTTTAATATTAATTTATGCAATTGCAATGCCTTAATTTTTATTAGTTTCAAATAATAAATCAATTATAAAATTATGCAACCATTTATTTAGCACATTACAACAATGCACAGTATACAATCAAATTCAAGCTAAAATGTTTAACTTAACCTCACTCGTGTACATTAAATAATAATGTACAGGCCTACTGGCCTGCAGAAAGGTACAGAAATTGAACAAATTAATCAAATGTAAACTAACTGCATATTTTAAATGTTTAAATTAAAGATTAATCCTTATCAAACTTACAAAAGCTCAAAATCAAGAGCAATGAGTGATGTCATTATCTTTTGTTTGACATTAAAAAGAGCAGCAAAGGCTACTGCCCCTTTAAGACCTAATGCAGGGATATGCGTTGCCTTTCTCGACTGTATAAAGTTCACTTAAGCCATATATAGACTATGTCTGCTAGGATACTCATCAAGATGGACATGTTGACGTGTGAGTTTGTCCATTTAAGCGCAAGACTTGAAAGAGAACTCAATTTGCGTGCTGTGAGACGTGTGCACGCTTTCAGGTGAGTGCACAGAGACCGATCTTCTCACAGCACGCAAGTTCTCATTCGCATCTTCTGGCACTTAGGCACTACATCTGGGTGATAATGGCGAAAACGTCTGGTCATATTCAGACATACGGCAGCACTTGCATGCATTGAACAAAGTGTACAAATAAGTGAAACAGTATGCTATTTTTATTTACCCGAGTTTACCTGCCACAACTCAAAATCACCTGCATTTGGCTGGTGGTGGGTGCTAATTTCCATCCCTGGTGACAGCCCTACATTTATGTATGCTTTGTATCAGTTCGTGAATTTCCTGGTAATCAAACCAATTTTTTTCAATAAACAAGCCAAGTTGTAACCAATGGGTGAATATTGCATGAATGCACAAATCCCCTCTTTTGAACATGGTAATGCAGTTTGTCTTGTAAATGTATGTGGGTTTAGAGGTCGACCGATAGTGGATTTTACAGATACCGATAGCTAGGTTGGGCCTCACTTGCCGATAACCGATTAATCGACCGATAGTTTTTAAAAAGATACTATATTAAAGTATAATAATAATACATAAAATAACAGGTAAAAAAGCAGTGCTGAACTTTATTACAAGAAATAAAAAAAAGTACTGAACCATGAAAATGTTTTAAATTTCATATGTAAATATGAAAATATTAAAATGAGAAGTTCTAACAGAAAAACAATTCTACAGAAAATAACTGAAACATTAAAATATTACAAATAAATGTTTTTTAAGCTATAACCTAGAAACATGTATGTAAATGTCCCATTTGTTAACAAGGATGTATTTATTTAGCTTACATGAACTAAATGCATTATGGTAATGTACATTTTACAGCATGTATTAATATTCGAGCAATACAATTCTACCTTAATCATTCATGTTAGTTCATAGTGCATAAAAAATGTTAACAGAAAACTAACAATGAATAATACTTCTACAGCATTTATTAACCTTACTTAATGTTACAAATTGAATATTATTGTATTATATTAAGTGTTATCATTTCATATAAATCCAAACAGTTAGCTTTTTTAGAACATGACTGTTTTCTTATTTATATTTCTTTTGGATGCATGATACAGTTTCTCACATCAAAAAAAGTTTCTCAGTTACATCGTTTTAAATGCTTGAGGTAACCGTTGCTGCTAATATTAGCTTCCTGTCAGCCTCGATGACAGTACATATACTGCTGTTCTTCCCCTGCTAAAGCATCTAGTCAACAAATCAATTACTTTATAATGATTTGGCAATGTACTGAAGTGTTCTGTATTCATATAGTTTCTCTGTTGGTGTTTTAAACGCGCATCAGATGTGTCAGCATGCGCTGTGCAGCGTGAGATGTGAAGCGCGGAGCCTCACGTGTTAATGTAAACAATCAGTGATAGTTTTTCATTTGGCCTCTAAAGACCGCTCTCGCGCTATATAATGCCAGCACACCATTCTCAGCCGCTCCCGCAACGGATGCAAACCGGAAAAACTATCGGTATTGATTTTTGCCGATAACAGATTGTTCCACCAATCAGCTATCAGTGCCAATTAATCAGCAAATCCGATGAATCGGTCAACCTCTATTTAACAGCATGTGTAATATGAAGTAAAATAAAAATAAAAACTGATAAAATGCTTTTATGCATAACTTTTAAACAACTTGTATTTCACAAACACTTGTTTTGTAATATAAAAATGTTGTCACATCCATGTATAAATGCTTTTATTATAGTGTTTATTAAAAGTTTTTTGCATTGATGCTCACAGATCACAGAAGATGACGTGAGTTTACGCGTGAATGCTGATTTCCAGCATAGCTACCTTGGAGAACCTCTGGACGTGGAGTTCTCCTTCAACAGGTGCTGCTGGCTCACTCCACTTTCACACTGCTTTAAGCATTTCATGTTTAAAAATTCTTAAAAACGAATATCCTGTTTTGTTCAGGGTGACCACGAGGAGGTGCCATTGCGCTTTGGAACAGATAAAACATTTTGGCGACAACAGTAAGAATCACATTGTGCTAATTATTGTATAATATATTTGCAATGCCATATTGCTTTGACAAATAGCTCTCCAAATGCTCACCATTGGGCAAATTATAAAACGCACTCAGACTTTTCTGTCCAGCTTTTAACAGCTAAAGTTCTGACACAAAGTCTAGAAAGTCATTTCTATAGAGAGATAAAAGCACCATTTTGGACTATTTAGTGTAACATGCTAAACAGCAGTCTTTGCATTGCATCGCAACATCTGACAGTATCAGAATTTTGGAGTCACAAAGTGATCTAATGAAGAATCAAATGGTTCAGTCGCTTGTGACTGTTAGAGCTGTCCTTGACTAAAGATTAAGACTAATTTAAGTGTGTTTATAGGATTTTATGACCATACTTCTAGAAGCGCATTTGTGAGGTCAGACACTGATTTTGGACGAGAAGGCCTAGCTCGCAGTCATTGCTCGAATTCATCCCAAAAGTGTTCTATCAGTTTGAGGTCAGGACTCTGAGATGGCCAATCAAGTTCCACCCCACCAAACTCGCTTAAACAATCTTTATGGACCTTGTTGAACAACCCCACTCCATAATCTTACTCCACCAAACTTTATACTTGGCACAATGCAGTCAGAAAAGTACCGTTCTCCTGGCAACCACCAAACCCAGACTCGTACATCGGATTGCCAGACAGAAGTGTGATTTGTCACTCCAGAGAACATGTCTCCACCTCCTGTGGCAGCGTGCTTTACACCACTACATCTGATGCTTTGCATTGCACTTGATGTAAGGCTTGGATGCAGCTGCTTAGCCATGGAAACCCATTCAATAAAGCTTCCTACACACTGTTGTTGAGCTAACTTGAAGGCCACATGAAGTTTGGAGGTCTGTAGCAATTGACTGCAGAAAGTCGGAGAAAGTTAATATAGTGTGAATATAGTGTGACTGTGCATTGGTTAAGTTTATGCATTTAAATGATGGTCAGCAGAGAAAGGGGTCACTGTGACCAACTGCATGTTAAAATATTTTAAAAATCATGCAGGGTCCCCGCGGAGTCTTAAAAAGTCTTAAAAAGTATTAAATTTCAGAATCAAAATATAAGGCCTTAAAAAGTCTTAAATTCGCGGAAGCATTGCGTTCTAGGTCTTAAATAGTCTTAATTTTCCTACGTCCATGTAACGCTACCTCATTGAAACGCTCTCGCCTCCCGCAGCACGCGAGCACGCGAGCACGTGTGTATGTGTGTGTGTGTTTGTTCCGTGGTGTTTGTAGTTCTTTCTTTGGCTAGACCAACTATTGTTCGCTCTATTACAACTACAAATTAGGCAAGCATGCCACTTATATTGCAGCCAATCAGCTTTCGTGTTATTGGCACGAGGCTCTTTCTGATCGTACCCCACAGAAGCATAAAACAGATTTTATTCTTCAGCTGAATCTGACGGTTCTTGCAGTTCCGCGATCATGAACGCGAAGGCGAATCTTTCTCACCATCTTGCATAATGACAACATAAAAGTATAATATACCCGATTGCTCTAAATAGAGTTAATAACAGTGATGTAAACGCCGAACTCCGATGTCAGACTGTAACGTTATGTGTTTGCTGCCTGTCAGCGCTCGCGCGAGTGTATTGAATGTGTTATTTTTAGGCTCATTAGCCTAACGTTACTCTTGAACTATCAAATATACACATTATGCATATGTCTATATCCTGATTTGAGTTAAAATGTTTGGGAACTGTCAGTAAGTACTGGATCTGGGCATTAAGCTCACAAAGTGAAAGCAAACTAATATAGCTTAACAACAACACAAACGGGGAAACAGCACTTACACTTAAAGGAACACTCAAACTTTTTTAGAAATCGGGCTTATTCTACTTTGCTACATTTAGATATGTGGGGAAATGCATTTTAAGCTAAGCTAGCGGCGACCCTGCCAAACTAAAACAATGCATGCACTGAGACAAATGCATTTGCCAAAATATCTAAATGGGGTTTATCCAAAAGAAGTTGAATAAGCCCTATTTCTAAAAACAATGGAGTGTTCCTCTTTGTATGCATCTTTATGTTGTATTTATTTTTCCTATTGTCATTTGTTTATAAGTATATATTTTATTACTGACCGATTACTTGATTACGTAATTACAACGTTTTACTTATATTAAGCAATTGCTTATTGCTGTGGTTTACTTTTAAGATGTTGGTCATATTTCCCACCCCAAGCGATCGTGTTATTAAAGATATACAGTGCACTACTGGAACAGCCTTTTTTGTTTTTGTAATATGCCTACCAAACAAGATTCATGCATTTTGTTAGTTTTATTGCCATGTGTGATCATTGTGCATCTAACATAATAATATGGTTAATGTTGCATCCTAATTATGAAAAAATAAAAATGTATGAAAGTGACCACCACAAAAAAATAATATATATATATATATATATTAGGGCTGGGTATCGATTCAGATGTTCAGATTCGATTCGATTTTGATTCACAAGTCCTCAAATCGATTCAATTTCAATTCTCAATTCGATTTTTGATTCAACTCAAATGAATATAGATTTAATAAATACTATAGGTATTTATAAAAAAGAACAGTGAACATAAATGTGTAATTAAAAAGAAATGAAGAGCCACAATCATATATGTTAAACTTTTTATTTTAGGTACACCTGAGTACATTAAAACAGAACACATCTCTATATTTCAAATCCATACAATTGTTAAATACAATTTTGATGCAACTTTATTTAAAAATTTTATCTGAGAAGTATTTTATGGATGTTTTGATATATTTATTCTAAAACATAAAAAGCTAGGATATTGGATGTTTTTTTATAGCAATTTTCAGTACACGACAAGCTTTTCTTGCAATTTTGCTGCTCATGTGTGCAAATTTACTTTTCATACATGAGAAATGCGTTCATTATTTTTTTAGTCTATGGGTGAGTAGTTGTCGTGGTAATGGACAACAATACCTTAACTGACTTAAGCTGACTGTGGACTAACTATTATTAGAGGAAATCTGTTTATAATATAAGCTAATAGGGTTTGAATTTTTGATCCTGCGCTGTATATGGACTATAATTTGAATATGTCTATAATGGCTAACGTACGTGCTTAAGTGACTGCTCAAGTTTGATCCTAATGCAAGGCAAGCATTCGCGTGTATGTAATTATTTTTAGCGGTTGTGTGATTGGCTGTGTGTGTGTGTGTGTGTGTGTGTGTGTGTGTGCTCGGCTGTGTGAGTGTTGTCACATAAAATGGTTCTGCAGATTTTTAGTATTACTACAGCATTTCACCTCAGCTTTATAAAAGGCGACAACGCACCGGATGCTGCCATTTAAACACTGAATGGATAAATGATGTGCGCCTCTTGCTCCTTTGTAAGATCACGCAAGGCAAATGGGTGACATCTAGTGGAGAAGACTAGTAATTAGATTTACGTTAAGCTTATGTTCAATGTTAGCGGAAATAAATATTTAAAAAAATCGATTCATGGCATTTGAGAATTGATTCTGAATCGACCAGATTTTAAAAACGATTAATCGAAAAATCGATTTTTTTTGCCCAGCCCTAATATATATATATATATATGCTAATCCTGGTGGGATTGAGCTATGAATAATAAGTTCACTAATACTTTGTTCAATTTAAAATAAATTAAATAATATAAGTTTAAGTAATTGAGTGATTCTGGATTTCTTATGCATGTTTTTTTTATTGCGCAATATAGGTCTTAAATTTTATTCATAATGGTCTTAAAAAGGTCTTAAAAAGTCTTAAATTTGACTTGGTAAAACCTGCAGATACCCTGTCATGGTGGTTTTGTTCTGAAGGAATGCGGGTCCTACTGTTAATGATTTTAACCATTTAGATATATAAAATGGAAGAGCATTTTAGTTGTTGTTTTTGATTGAGAAACAATAGTTTAGATTAAATGTTGTATTGTCTTGGTTGAGTTTTGTTTCCTAGCATGCTCACACTGCAGCCGTCCCAGTGGAATGGAGAGTGGGGTCCACAGGAAGAGGATGAACATCTCCCAGAGGTGAATGTGCGCATGTTCATTTATTCATCACAGCTATGATGAGATCTAAATGCACTTAGAGTCCGTAATATATGATCATGTGTTTGATAAGTCCATCTGTGTTCTGATTGTCATCAGGAAAATAGTGCGACCCAAACAACCAATGGCTCATCATCACTGACTGCAGAGATGGTGTCTGTTGCCACACAAACTAAAACGGGTAACTCCAAAAAAGAAAAAAAGTGAAATTAACTTTCATTTTTATCTCTTAATTGCAACTTTTTTAAAGGTGAAAAAGGTGCTTTAGCCACTATTATAATTGTTGGTCCTCTTTATTATTTTTCTTGGTTTTCTTTATTATATTTCAGCCCTAGGAACCAGATACTGATGAAATTTGACACCATGATTATGGTACTCCTGAAGTAATCTGACCAATTTTCATTTCTCTTGGACCAACTCTAGCAACACCAGCAGTTAAAAAATGTATTTTGGTAATACAATTCTTAGTTCACCCAATTACTCTTACTCTTCTCATGATGACCACAATCAGTCTCTTAACTGAAACTAACAAGTATAGCTTCCCCCATATTTATATCATGGTAAATGGAAACACATAATTAAACTGAAAGAAACGGGCTATTACTTAATTACTAGTATATGCATTGTAGCTTCAGAGCTTTTGTATGCACCAAGTTTCTGTATGAACTGAATGGATCAATCAATTTTGCATGAGTGATGCGTATATATCCTGTATATCAATGTTTGCGCTCCAAACATAGTACTAGATTTGCACAAGCCGCTCCCTATCACAAAGCTAATGATAAGATGTGTGACCGATTTAATTTATATTGAGAATTTAATCAACGTTACTATAATTTATCAAAATTAATTGTTTTTGTAGTAAATTTTGACTAACTACTAAAGAGTTAATAAATCATCTGTTAAGGGAATAGATTTTCCACTAAAGATTTATACAACATGACATGTTGTAGCTATAGTTTCTAGATATGTAGGCTGCTATTTTTCATTTCAAATGTTATAGATAAAAAAAGGAAAACCTGAACATTGGCCTAAGTCTCACCTGTAACATAGCCTTATTGTAACAAATGTGACCCATGCGGGAAAAATTAGTCGCAATAAGGTCAACCCTGCACAAATTAAAAATGAATAAATGAATGAAGGAATAAGTAAATAAAGGAATAAATAAATAAATATACACATATGTAAATTAATAAACACAAATAGATCAATAAATGTGATAATGGGAAAATAAATAACAGAATAAATTACTTGATGAAATAAATGATTAATTTTTAATCAAATTAAATGTTGTATTATCTTTCCCTTCATTTATTATTTTCTGCTTTTATAAAAATATATAATTTGAACTTTTATTTATTTGTTAATTCATTTTTACATTTATTTTTATTTTTACATTTATTTTGATATTTATGCGTTCATTTATTTTTTACATGTATTTTTCCCACATGTATTTATTTTTACATTTATTGTTCGATTGAGTCATTTCTTTCGTTCTTTTTTTTCATGTGCAACATGTAAATGAGGAGGGCGGTCCTTGTGTAGCTTCAGCGCATCATTGGTTGAGAGCTCACCACAGTCTATGAAGCTCACGCACGCAGAATCAGACCAGCTGAGAAGAGTTGTGAGTAAGTGACGGCTGCATAGTTGTTTCACAGACACTAAACAACGTATCGATGATTCCAGCAGTTTGACCCATTGAGAGATACGTTTCAATGGTACTTATCAGAAGAGAGTGCGATGGACTCGTCCCACCTTACTACCGTCTGACTCGCACGGGTTTTGAATGTGCTGGGACATAGTGTTTTGCAGCGTGTCTATTAATTATCGCGGCAACATTTCAGTCTCTAATTTTCAGTCTCACACATCTAATTTTAACAACAGTAATTTGATGCGTTGTTTTCTAACTCTCTAACTAACGTTAGCTGTTTGTGAAACGTCCGCATTAGTATACACATGCAAGAGCTGAACTTACAACCTGTCGAGTTCAAAATCACTACTATAAGGACCACTGGAACTTATCTCTCAATGGGTCAGATTGTTGGAAATATTGATACGTTTGTTTAGTGAAAGAACTATGCGGCCGTCATTTACTCACAACTCTTCTCAGCTGGTCTGATTCTGCGTGCGTGAGCTTTATAGACTGTGGTGAGCTCTCAACCAATGATGCGCTGAAGCTACACAAGGAACGCCCTCCTCATTTACATGTTGCACACGGAAAAATAAATTAATCAATCGAACAATAAATGTAAAAATAAATACATGTGGGAAAAATAACTATAAAAATAAATGTAAAATTTAATTAACAAATAAATAAAAGTTAAAAATATATATTTTTATAAAAGCAGAAAATAATAAATTAAGGGTATTAATTATACTGATACTTTTAATATACTTTTAATCAAATACAATTTTGTATTATATTTATTTTATCAAGTCATTTATTCTGTTATTTATTTTCCTATTATCACATTTATTTATCTATTTATGTTTTTATTAATTTACATATGTGTATATATATATATTTTTTTTAAATTTATTTATTCATTACTTACTTATTCATTCATTTATTTATTTTTAATTTGTGCAGGTTTGGTCCTCCATAAATATTTGGCACACCAAATCAAACCCAACCCATTTTTTTATATGACAATTGTTTGATTAACATTAAGACAAGACAAATAATCTATATTAAGACCTACTGTACTGCACGGATCTAATATAGTGTCACACATCAGATGTTTTTCTCCAACAGTTAAAGGGGTACTTCAGCACTGGAAAGATGAATCTGTATTTAAACTGGGTCATCAATGTAGTAGAAATGTGAAATTATTTTTGAATTTGGTGCCTTCTAGACTGAGAAAAGACAGAAAATTTATTTTGGCTCATGGGGATGAAAGACTACAATTCCCAGAATGCTTCGCTGCCCTGTGAAGCCATTCCCAAAGCCACCAACTTGATTACTGTGACTGAGTTAGAGAAGACACTACAATTAAAAACTGAACGTGTCTGTTCAATATAATGAGTGAGTCACCGCACGAGTATCACAGCACTGAACACTAACTGCAGGAGTGAGATAAATGAGCTGATGAGCTCTCATGATGAGAGCTGAGGTAATCGCGACTACACACACGGCATACATTCACAACGCGAGTTCAGTCTGGCGCGTTTCAGTTCATGCCTTTGCAAGCTTAACTTTCATAGAAATGAATTTGAGAAGTTAAGACTTACATTGCTCACCATAGCTCCGTTTAAATGAGTGCCTGTAGCTGCGAGCTGAGCTCTGAGTGTAATCTCCCATCCCCCATGCGCGAGTTCAAAACATGCGGAAATGTGCTCCCTCTGCTGGCTGTAGTCTTTAGCCTTTGGCCAAACATTCCTCCTATGATGCAAATATCGTCAATTTGCATCATAGGAGGATTTTTTCCAGAAATAAAATGCATAAATCTCTTGCCTCAGGGGGAAATGAGGGGAGAAAGCACATGTATTTGAATAAACTCCAGTGTTTCTACTGATACAAAGCCATATGCTAATCGCTGAAGTAAACCTTTAACCAAATGTTCACTTATAACATAACAGATAATGTTTGCGTGGACACTTGCCAAGACAGATATTTTGAAATACTGTAATTCTGTATACTTAATCAGCACCATGATATGCAAGTACTTGCTAGATTTGGGAACCTACATGACAAGTGATCTAAAAAAATGCTTGGTTTTGCTATATATTTTATCCACTTTTTTTTCTTATCCGCACAACATTTGGTAGAAATCATAGTCAGCATGTCATGAAGGTGCCTAACAAGTTTAAAGACAGTGCCATTTTCTGAAGTGGTTGCTGCCTGCATCTACATTTCCTTCAGAATTTGTAATTTTGTGGTTTCAGCCATATCTATGCTATTTCAGATTTGATGTTGTCTGCAAAACCCATCCCAAACCCTGGCCAGTTTTTCAACAGTCAGCTGAATTCTGCCCAGAAAGAGGCCATTAAACGGATTCTGAGTGGAGAATGTCGTCCCACGCCCTACATCCTGTTTGGGCCTCCTGGCACAGGCAAAACCATTACACTCATAGAAGCTATTCTGCAGGTAGGCTACGAATTACTACAGTTTGTGCATGTGCCTGAAAATCTGCTAATTCTTTTGAAATAAATGCTATTAATAAATGTTTAAGTATTGCATAATCTTTAAGTTTGCTTTAGTGGTCGGATAATATTTGGCATTTGTTGGAGTTGTGTCAGAAGCAGGACTTTTCTTTTGAAAGTACATGGACAGCCAGATGTACATGTTCTGTTTTCTTGCATCAAAACCATAGACTAAAAAAAAATATGGACGTAGTGTCCGTGATGTCATCTACAGTGTTGTGCAAGTTACTTCCAAACTGTAATATATTATAGATTACTTATTACTGCTATTTAAAAGTAATTCTTTACATTACAATATTACTGTCTCAGAATTGTAATGCGTTACATTACTCCTGTATTACTTTTTAGTTACTTTCACCAAAATAACTACAGAAGTAGCTCTAAAAATTCTAAGATGTACGCTATACCACAGAGCATTTTACATCCAGTAGAAGGCGATATGATGAATCATAATGACTGTGGGGTATCAGGCTAACAATAGAGAATGGCTCAAGACAGAATCACAAACGATCCAATTCTGTTATAAGTATTTGTAGAGGTAAAGTGATTATCCTGCAATATCTGGGAATAGCTTCTGTTCATAGACACAACAGAACTGTGTGTAACCCCTAAGTTGACAATATGTGCATTTGTTCTTTTCTTATTGTTGCGACATTGATAGAATTTCGGTTTTAGACAAAGGTTGCATTTGACTGCATTTACATTTGACTATTAGCCTATACGTTCTTGTCCTTATCTGTGATAAACTCTAAGCAATGCGCATCCATCTCGCGAATTTACAGTAGAGATGTGACGGTGGTGACATTTTCCCACCGGTTAATCAAAGTGTGATGTGACAACACCGGTAATAACAGGAACATGCGCACTGCCGCTCAGGCATTAATAACGGGAGCGGATGCAAAGCAAGTGCTTTCAATGAATTCCTATGAAAGTTATGCTTCCATATGAACTGAAAACGCGCCAGTGAGCGCACACCGTGAATGACAGCTCGTCAGTAAATGCGCGCTCTGTGCGGCCAAGCAGATTTTAGTTTCGATTTAAAATTAGCCTTTTCTTAATGAAAAACACAACACAATGACAAACTCCCTTTATTAAGCGCTTTTACATTTCACTTTGAAACCAAATCTTCCGCGATCATCTGTCAGCTCAAGATCTGACTCCTGCTGCGATGCTCGTTCGGATCATGCTTATAGCAGACACCAGTTTTTATTTGAACGGCCTGTTCTCTAACTGAACTAAATTACTTAATTACTATAAAAAGGCTAGGCTAGTCTTATTCTGTCATCTTCACCCAAGTGTTTAGTTCGGCTCAGCAGCGCGTGCCTCGTCTCTCGTACGTTCTTCGACACGCTCGCCGTTGTGCTATTCTTTTAAACGACAGAGCCTTTAAACCTTCTTTAGCCACTTTTCCACTGGCCAGCGCGAGCACAGAGGCTGAAATCATGCCTGTGGCACTTCTGTTAAATCCGCCCTAAACACGCACTGGACTACGTCACACAATAGGCTATACAAATGTACACCAGCAAAAGGGAGATGAATAAAGTAAATCGCTATACAAATATATTAGAAGCTGTCATTAAGTCTTTATTTACAAACCTGGACACCACACGCGGCTATTGACTGACCACGAACAGGTAATAACTTGCATTCGTTAATGTATCGCTATTTTTTTCCTTTTCCATTTTCTTTTCTTTCTTTCTTTTTTTTGGTGGTGGTAGTGGTGGTGGTGGGGGGTAACGCAAGCGTTACTGGAAATGTACCGAGTAAAATATTACTTAAAAAATTAATTAGTAATGCTTTACACTACTGCGTTACATCAAAAAGTAATAAGTTACTGTAATGTATTACTTTTGTAATGCGTTACTCCCAACACTGGTCATCTATAGGATTCCGATAAGCCATTCTGAAGCGAAAAGTAGAGACGAGCTGACCATCGCCATCTTTACAACATGTTACGCCCAGATAACAGAAAATGGGCAAAGAGGCAGGATATGGGTGGAACTTGTGTGACAATGACTAACAGACAGCCCATAAGAGGCTATCCACCTGTCACTCAAAGTGGCTGCGCTCTAAATTATGCAGAACTTTAAAGGTTTAATGAACTTTTTTTTTTTTAAATTTATACTGTTGTCTGAGGTCAACTAATGACATTTGTGTTTTTTACATTCGAAGACATCATAACTAATAAGTAATAGGCTATTTTCTACACTGGTTTTAAGGCTGTCTCCAAAACGCTAGGTTTGATGGGCGTGCAGCACTGGAGACTTGGAAGTAAACGCCCACGGCTAGGATTAAAGAAGATTTGCATATTTAATGATCTTAAGCTCCCTTGTCAGTTCAGTGATTCTCTCGATCACAGGGCTCATAACCGTCTTTATCAAAAAGGATAGTGGATTTATCAAAAAGGATTCTCAAGAGAGGAGCAACAGCACATCAAAAACGGCATATTATGAGATTCATTGGCCTGCCGGGCTTTGCGAGCCCTGGCCCATACGTGTCTGAGTCCAGTGTGCTAAAGGTATGTTCTGTTAGACATGTACACATAAACAAAGCGATCTATAACAACAATGCAATACTATTACTTATAAAAACGTGTTTGACTCACATAAGTGTGTTGCACCATTCCTGTCGGATCCAAATCCAGCATCGACCGGAGATTAGTTTACAAACGATTCCGCATTGAACTGAAGTGAACGTCTTCCCCATGTGAGCTGGAACTTCATTAAAAAATAAAGTTCAGCCACATGTTCCTAATATTAGGATCCGAAGGAAGCTTATGCGGCGACTGTTCTTCCACAACCAGGAATAGCGCAATATTTTGCTATCTTCCTCGGCATGCGTATTGTTGTTGGCTATCTAGCACAAGCCAATCAGCTCCATCAGTCGGTGGGCGAGGATACTGGATTAGACGTGCTGTAGAGGCGGTGTTTCGTAGCGTTATAACATAAGAATGAAGCACAGGACCATTTGCAGGGCCTGGTGTCTATAAAGCTTTTCTTTGACTAACAAGGAAGTTTTCAGATCTGAAACTTAGAGGATAATCTAACATTATCATGACCTTTTATATATCAAAAGCTCAAGGGAAAGTTGATTTCTCAATTCATCACCCCTTTAAGGCTTTATATAATGTAAACGAATGAGTTAATCAGTTAAACTGTAAAATCACCCCTCTCAAAGTTGTCATGAAGGGCAAAATTAGCCGTATAGACCAAAACCACAATTTGTACCAGGCTGTAAATGTTTTTTTTTGTTTTTTTTGTTTTCTGCTGTAAAGTTGGGAATTTTAACATGATGCTCAATGAGATTCTGGAGCCTGTCCCTACTGGGCAGTTTGTTACTTCCGTTTTGGCTTCAACAGAAACTGGGGAAGGTTGCCGCTTGATCAAAAACAACTCTGTGCATAAACTGTGTGCTATGTGTTTGTATGTGCAGGTGCATCACCGCATCCCCTGTAGTCGTGTGCTGGTATGTACACCCTCGAACAGCGCCGCTGACCTCGTCTGCATGCGCCTGCACCAGAGTGGATACTTGCACACTGCCAGTCTGGCTCGTGTTAATGCCACCTGCAGGCCAGAAGAGGTACTGTTGTGTGTCCAGCTGTTTTTTTATGTGTTTATCTTGCTGTTCTCTCCCATCTAGTTATTCTATATGAGGTTAGTAAAGCATTTTTAATTATTTTGTGCTCTACAGTCTATGCCAGAGGAGTTGCGTCAGTATGCAAGAGCTGGAGAAGATATTAGACATGCGAGTTTTCATCGAATTGTTGTTTGCACTTGTTCCAGTGCTGGAATGTTCTACCAGATTGGTCTGCGGTAAAACACTGACACTTAAGTCCCTTTATGCTATATGCACTGCATGATGTGAACACGATACACAAAACTTTATGAAGTATATTTAAGAGCAAATGAGAATGCTGTCATCATTCACTCCACTTCTGAATGTGGCGACTGATGTGTGAATGTGGATCATTACCTGAAGTTTTGTTCGCAATACATGTAATGCGCATAAATGTAAATCGGAGTGCAAAATTTTGGGTTCATATAAACGGAACTTTCAGAATCCAAAATCAGATTAATTGGGTTTGATGAAATTTTTTGCGTGTAAACTAGGGCTGCACGGTATAGCAGTTTAGCATCGATGTCACAGGATATACGATGTCAAGTAAAGGGATTGTATAATCTGTACGGAGCAGGCACAATGGTTTGAAATGCACATGGTTCTTAGATTAATTGTAAAGTTTAACCATCATGGAAGGAACCATCATGTGTTTTAGGTCATGTCCGTCAATCAATCAAGGGATTTTAAACCATTTGAATACAAGAATGCACACAAAAATTGTCAAAATATCCGTCTCTGTGAATATCCTGGTAAATGCAGTCAGTTTTGGCTTAGGTGAAGGTAAACAATTGAGAAGGAAAATGGGTGTGTATCATTTATATTGGATCTGTGCATTTGGCCTTAAAGTGACAGCAGCCTGATAAACCTTCTGCTGTCTGTCATTCTGTTAATGAAACAAACACAAATATTAATTATATTTAATTTAATAATATAAACATATCTAATGATGTCCAACAATTTCAACCTCTAAAAAGGACATGAAAAGAGTGTAAAATAATCCAACTGACTCCAGTGGCTTCTGAAGTGCTGTGATCACTTTGTATACTGAATGAAATATAAGGGTTATTCACTGTCAAAATAATATGGCAATACATCAATAATGTTGCATATTTTGTGTGTATGTGTGTGTTTTTAGGGTTGGTCATTTTACCCATGTGTTTGTGGATGAGGCTGGTCAGGCCACTGAACCTGAAACTCTGATCCCTCTGAGCTTGCTGTCTGAGACAAGTGGGCAGGTAGGACTTGACCATGTTTGTGTTGACCCTTTAAACTATATTAAGCTAGATTGTTCATTTATTTATTAGCCTACATCCTCTGACTTTTAGCCATCTTTATTAAATAGATTGTGCTGGCTGGTGATCCAAAGCAACTGGGTCCAGTGGTGAAGTCAAAACTTGCTGCTGTGTTTGGACTAGGGCTTTCTCTTCTCGAGAGGCTAATGGGAACTCAACTCTACAGCTGCAGCGAGAGAGGCTACAATCCCATGCTGGTCAGGACACAATGACCCTCATTTATCAATCTTGCGTAGAAACGGGCGTATATGTTGGCGTAAGATTATGCTTACACTCCTCTCACAGCCTGATTTATGAAGCTGTGCGCACCTCTGCAATTCAGGTGTACGCAATACTTGCCCTTGATAAATGCCGCGGCTGAAAACGATCGTCATTAGAATAACACGCCCCTATATATTCCAGTCTCCGCCTCCCACACGCCCTCATTTTACGCCATGGACACGGAAGACGGCAAAGAAGCGAAAATTCTCTGACATGGAGATTGGGCGTGTCTCAATCATCTTACTAGTCCACTAGTCAGGGCACTGATTAGGACATAAGTCAATGGGCTGACTCCCTGATCAGTGCCCTGACTAGTGGACTAGTAAGATGATTGAGACGCGCCCATCAAGACCATCACCAGGGAAGTGGAAAAAAATGAAATTGTTTTATTCGGGAGTAAGAGTGGGATTAAAGGCACCCAAAAAACAAAAACAAATATGGACCCAAATTACGAGTAGCCTACTGTTAATAGTGAGGAGGTTGAGAAGCGCACTCCAGCAGTTTAAATAGCTGTTTGGATGATAAATTAGGCCTACCTATCACAATGCATTATTTTACAGCACGTGTTTTGAAACAATTAGCATTTAATTTCGTATCATGGTACATGTATTGGTCTGTACGATATGATGATGTGATGTGGAGTACCATTCATTCACATTAATAATTGCATGACAACTTGTAAGATTCTTTTTATTATTATTATTATGATTTTTATTATTAATGACGCTTATTGTTATTTAGAAGAAGAATGCTGTTATTATTTATTTTATTATTATTATTATTATTTAAAAGAAGAAGAATGTAATTTTTATTATTTTGTCAGTCTGAATTATTCAGTCCCAGTCCGTGCACAGCTGCCGCACAGGCTCGCAACTGGAGGAATACATGCCTCAAATTCTTTGGTATTGTCACACAAATTAAACGAAGTCGACAAAGTCTACGTTGCACAAAAATAAACACCGAAGTTTATAATTACTATGTTGTTGTTGTTTACAGTGAATCATATAGGCCTAGCATATCTTTGTCAGTGCGTTTTGTGGTGTTAGGAATAGTTTTTCTATGCATTTTCGCACTAACTCAAAACATGCGTACACCACCTCCTGAGCTGGCGTAGGATTTGAGCGTGCCGTACGCCAACGTCCATATTGATAAATCTCAAAGTCACCGTGGGTTTGGGTGTACGCAAGGTGTACGCGGGAAATTTGGTGTACACACTTTTGATAAATGAGGGCCAATATCACAGAATATTGCTTTAGAAATCATGAAAATTTGAGTGAAATGCGGGTTAGGCTTTATTGACAGGATGTGACATGCTGTCAGTTACCAAAGAAAATAATTTTGTCTACAGAAATGTATCACAAAGGTCATCTCACTGTTTCAAAATTATAGGCGTATAACTGAAAATTTTACAATCCTGCAATATAAATCTGTTTTTTAAGATCATGACACACAAAAGGTTGCCTAAAAGCGTGCGTGCCGAACGTGTGCGTGCGCACGCGCGGTTCGCACTTATATCTTCCGATCTTGCGGGCTATGTACAATATAAAAATAAGTCCAATCAATCGTGGTTCGATGAGAAATGCATCATTGTGTTTGTTTGATAAAGACGTTTACGAGCCTGTGGTCGAGAGAATCATTCTGGTTGCCGCTTCTCCCTCAATCTCTCCTCTCACTCTCATGTAAACTGACAGCAGAGCTTAAGCTCATTAAATATGCAAATCTTATCCAATCCTAGCCGTGGGCGTTTACTTCCAAGTCTCCAGTGCGGCACGCCCCTTTAAAACCCAGAGTTTCGGAGAGAGCCTCAAAACCAGTGTAGAAAATAGCCTATTACTTATTGGTTATCATGTTTTTGAATGTAAAAAACACACAAACATCATTAGTTGACCTCAGACAACAGTATAACATTTTTTAAAAAGCCAGTTCATGACACCTTTAAATAGTTAATGTCAGAGGTGGAAAGTAAAGAATTACATTTACTCGCGTTACTGTAATTGTGTCGTCTGAGTCTGTAAGACAGACGTCAGTGACGCAGACCCAGGTGAAAGCAAAACGCCGTCGTTAACCCCTGGCTAGTATGGAAATACTTTGGATATAGAAAAAAATAATGTGGTGTTGTCCTGGAGGATATCAAATTTGCACAAAATGCGGATGCAAATGAAGAAACACATAGAACATGTTCGGGCACACATCCCTCTGTGCAAATAAAGGTATGTTTATAACTTAGGCCGATTGATTTCTGTGACGCAGAGGGAATCCTGGAATCCAGTCATGAACATTAACTTTACATTATAACGTAGATTTGGCGTAATACATGCAAACTGGTGGATGAACGAAAAACTCGAATGTAGAGCTGTAGGCCTTAGAAATAAATCAAATCGCGACATGGTCTGTGAACATTAAAGCACAAAACATTGCTATATGAATATATGATCTGCTTGTTCTCTCTCTGTGAATGAGCTGCTCCGTCTACTACATATGGACTCTATTATTCTTAAACATTTTTACGAATTAATGATAAAAATAAGTTGTTAATCTAATTCATAATAATTTATTGAATTTAGTTTATTAGACATGTTTTATTGAAATTTTGATAAAAAAAACAAACAAATGGTTTTAAGTTTGTTATAATAAAGCATTTGTTCAACCAAATAAAAAAAGACCAATCTTCTTCATTCATTTAACATCATTTTAACAAGTGATAATAACCATCATTTAATAATAGGTACAGTAAATGTTTAATTGATTTTTTCTGAGATAGTTGTCATATCGTGAAAATCTCATCCTATCACAACCCTACAGGGGAGAGTCCCCCAAGCCCACTGTTAAAAAAGTAACTAAGTAACTTTTACTCTGAGTACATTTTAAATGAGCTACGTTTTACTTTTACTTGAGTAAATTTTTAGACTAGTAATTTTACTTGTACTTAAGTAAAATTTCATTGAAGTGACAGTACTTTTACTTGAGTAGAATATTTTGTTACTCTTTCCACCTCTGGTTAATGTAAAATGTGTGTAATTTCTGTACTTCTGTTGGTTGCATTTTAGCAATGTTACTAATCAAACAAATTTTCCTGTCATTCCCCATCTGCGATTTGAGAAAATGTCAAAGCATAGAAAATGTGCATCATAAATGCAAGATGTTTAAAGTGAACCACACCGAATCATCTGGACTTGGCAGGAATAAGCCTACAAATGTCTTTACTTATGGTAACATTGGAAAAAATTAGGCAAATAAATGGTCCATATTCTGGACTAATTTCAGTATTGAAATAATAATATTGAAATCTCCTTGCTATTAATTGGCAGGTGCAGATGCGTGTGGCTCTGTTCAGATCCTCTGATAGGGAATCACTTTCCAGGCTCTCCATCACAAATCTTCGCCCTGTTTACATCTAATATTTGATCGATCTGATCACAAGTAGACAAAGGAGATGCACGTTTATCTTTTGTCTCTTGTCTCTTTTGTCCACTTTCAACCACTTCTGTCCTGATTTCTTCGAGGGGTGGGTCTATGGTTGTATAAATCTGTGTTTATTTTTTAGATTTTTCAATCTAATGGACAAAATAAGTGTGCAATTTACAAATAAACGCACACCAAGACAACGAAAAAACACAAAAAACACACTCATTTCTGCTCTGACAGCTGCAAGACCACGCCGTATGTTAGAAATCAGGAATGATGAGAGACTAAACTTTGGTCTTCAGCAGACAAAGTTTAAATCTCGTCTGGCTTGCATGCTTCCCACAACGTTTATGAGTTATGCCGAGTTCACACTGCACGATTGTAGCTTTTTTGATTTTAGTTTTTGCAAAATCGCCGACAAATGGCCAAAATCATAGGCACGTGAGTGACAATCACGCAATGTGAATGATCAAAGACACGATCTGAGAGATCCTGTTGGCGATTCAAATCCTGCTGGGTGAAATGTGCTGAAAATGACATCTGCGATGACTGACATACAGGTAAGATACAGGGTAGTGGGACATTTGGGGAAGTTATATACCAGAATATCAGCATTTTAATAAATGTATTTACAATTACATCTAACAGAAACAAGGCACAAACATTTGCTTGACCGGCAGAAGCAGCACATTGTAAAATTAATCATCACCTCCAATTCTCTGCAGAACACAATCCTGCGTCTTCACAATTTGGATCAAGCAAGCTTCTTGGCAGGCTATTTTAATAACCGTTCTAGTCTTGCGTGAGAACGCCGGTCTCACCCATCCATGTCACATCTGACATGTAATTGGTTGTGAAATGTAGTTTGCGGACGAGACACAGTTGTCAGTGATTCTTTCTCTTGAAAAGTTATGTAGTTTGAAATCTCCGATCCATTGTGCATTGTGAGCACGGCAGCAACTGAATGCTACCCCAAATAGTCATGCAGTTTGAAAATAAGTGATCTCGCTACTTTGAAAATCGTGCAGAATGAACTCTGCATTAGGTTGGTAGGTGGACCACATGAGCGTTTACGCTATGAAAGCAATCCGATCAAATGCGTTTTTTATTACCTCTGGTTGAAAGTGGACAAGTTCAAAATGTTTTAGACCCAGATTACGTCTGTATTTAGCATCATCCACTTGTGATCTGATTGACCAAAACGCATCCTAATGCCAGGAGTAAACAGGACCATTGTTAAATATAGTGTAATCCTTGTTTCTTTGTAGGTGACTAAGCTTGTCTACAACTACAGATCCCATGAGGCTTTGCTGGAGTTGCCATCACGACTCTTTTATGCGGGCGAGCTGTGTGTGCGCTCTCAGAGAGCTGTAGTGGATGCTCTCTGCCACTGGAACAAACTTCCAACAAAAGGCTTCCCCTTTATTTTTCATGGCGTTCGGGTAGGTAAAGACTTGGATGTCACTTCTCAGGCCTTGCATGCAGGGATGGAAATTAACTTTTTTGTTAATTTCACCGGCCACTGTGGCTGGTGGATTTCAAAATCTACCAGCAACTCCATGTTTTTACCAGCCACTTTCTTGTTTTTAACTGACAATGTGTAACTGCATGTAAAAAATAATACTACAAGCTCAACAATACTTAAGCAATTAATTTAATCTCAAGTCTCAATGAAATACTGTCAATTTCTCTTTCACACAAACCATGAACTAATATACATTTCATTAAATGAGTAAGGCTCTGTGTGCTCTTTTTTTTTTTTTTTTTTTTTTTTTTTTTTTTTTTTTTTTTTTTACCTGGTTTGGCATTTGGATGATTAGTGGTCTTTTATGGCTTCCAGTTTTAGGTTTTTAGTCCCAACAATGAAACTATTAGTTTTGGCATCTTCTGAAGCGTGTTGACGACATACTGAGCAGAACATTGTCAGTAGGGATGCACCGAAATCTAAATTATTGACCGAAACCAAAAAAGAGGAAACCAAGGCCGAAACACCGAAAGAAATTATGACAATTAGGACCATTGCATTTATGGCTAATGCTATGACTGTGTAACTTTACTAAAAATCAAGGCATTGCAATTGCATGTGCATCAATCTTGTGTGAGTTTGTCCGTTTAAGCGCAAGACTTGAAAGAGAACTCAATATTTGTGAGACGTGTGCGCTATGAGACATGTGCGCGCTTTCTAATGAGTGCACAGAGACGGATCTTCTTAGCGCGTGAGTTCTCATTAGCATCTTCTGGCTCAACACCCGGGTGATGATAGCGAAAACGACTGGTCATATTCGGACATACGGCAGCACTCGCATAGATTGAACAAAGTTTACAAAGAGGTGAAACAGTATGCTATTTTTATTACCCGCCACGGTGGCCGGTAGGTGAAGCGAGTTTACCCGCCACAACTCAAAATCACCCGCATTTGGCTGGTGGCGGGTGCTAATTTCCATCCCTGCTTGCATTTATGTTGTATGCTGTACATGCTTACTGTGTTTTGAAGGGCACTGAGATGAGGGAGGGCAGTAATCCATCATGGTTTAATCCTGCTGAGGCAGTGCAAGTCATGATGTACTGTTGCCAGCTAGCAAAGAGACTCTACAACCCCATACCAGCTACAGACATTGGCGTCATTGCTCCCTATAAAAAGCAGGTGAGTAAGTATCTGTACAGGAGATGCACAATTTTCTCACCACATTTGGAAAAGATTTAAGACCATATGTCCCTCTTTACACTGCATGACGCCATAATCCAAACAGTATTGTTATTATTTGCAACCTCCTACTCCTGGTTTTACAAGATTTTAAATGCATAGCCTCCCTGAAAATAGTTTTTAAAAGACCCCACCACTTCAGGTCAACTTTGCACCAGGGCCATTTTTTCATTAAAGAATTATTTTAAATATTGTGGTGGAAAGCGACCATATCAGTTATCTAGATACAGAAGCCATTTGATGTTGACAAGTGTACATGTATCGTGTCCCAATTGGCTGATTCTACTTGATCAGCTCACTGTGATTTACGTTATTGCAGTGTAAACAAAGCCTATAATTACACTGTAACAAAGACAGATTTAAACAGTGTAGCCATGTTATTGATTGATTTTATTTTTTATAAAAAGAAGGGTTATAATAATACATCGTTGTATCGAAATATCCCAAAATGAAAATGTATCATTGATGTAAATATATTTCACGAGAGTTACTTTTATCCGAAGTTTTCCTTTTCTATTTCACTGGATTAGTATTACCTGGTGACCTCTAGTAATTTGTAATAATTGCGGAGGTTGTCTGTGATCTTAATCCCATGCAAATTGACTATGTCTGTAATGTGTAAAGTAAAAATTCCCCCACAAATGACCTACCATATTTCGTTGAACACAGAGGTGTTTTCATAATATTAGTCCCATGCAAATCGGCATGTGATTTGGCCGAGATGTTTCCTGTGTACATTTTTATTCATTGTTTGGGAAGAATGTAAGTAAGTAAGCTTTATTTATATAGCACCTATCACAGCTACAATCACAAAGTGCTTTACAAAGTACATAAAATGTAACACTTTAAAAACAAAATGTATATTTTTTTTAAATCAAGAGTTTTGGAAAATGGGAAAAAAGAATGGAGACTGCATTCATAACGTTAATACCCTTGCAGTCATGCGCATTATACTTTCCCTTTAGAATTGGCGCCAATTCTACCGCCAGTTTGCTTTAATGGGCGCTTTTACATTTCGCTTTGAAACCAAATTTTCCGCTGTCATATTGTCAGCTCCTTACTCTTGTGATAAAGGGAATCTGATTCCTGCTGCTGGTCTAGTTCAGCTTTTAATTGTAGCATCTGTTCTCTAATTGAACAAAAGGACGTGGGAAAGTGATGTAACCGGTGTAACACCGACTATTGCAGCAAGCCTAGATAACGTAAAGCAGCATGAGGTAAGGAACATTCTTCAGTTTATGACAGCCTATATCATACAGCTATATCTATAATGACAAACATTTCCAAGTCTTGAAATCATAAGTCATTAAATTCGAAATAAATCATAGGCGTTGCTAATCCCGTGCGAATGCATCACACAAAATTCAGATGTGGAGGGTAATTTCTAAATTACACAAGGTCCGCAGATGATACTAATCCTGTGCAAATAGGGCTCAAGACTCAGCTTACTGTATTTATTAGGTATAATTCACCCATAAATGTCAATTCTGTCATGTACTCACACGCATGTCTTTCAAACCTTTTTCGTATAAGACTTTTATGATTTTTTTTTAAAAACTTTTTTTTTTAGATGTCATGTGTGAAAAGCCGTTGTGTATGTGTTGTCAGGTGGAGAAGATCCGTGTGCTGCTTCACAGAGTGGGACTGGGAGACGTGAAGGTGGGCTCAGTGGAAGAGTTTCAGGGTCAGGAGTTCCTCATCATGATCCTGTCAACAGTAAGGATTGATTTCTGGATGGGTACTTTGGAAATAAGTGGAAAAGGTCTGAATCCAGAGACCTACTTTAACTAATTTGGGAGTATCTGTGGCCATTTTTATTTTATAGAGGATGTTGCATTTTTATATAGCCATTCAAGTACTATATACAGTGAATATAAAAATATATTAATAAATATTTAATATCCCAATTCTACACACCCCTGTTAAAGCATCTGTTTTTTGTGATGTAAAAATTAAATGCAGATAAAAGCTTTTTTTTTCTCCAAATGATACTTTACCATACTGCTCAGAGTTTGCACACAAACTTAAGAGCCATCCTAATAAATCTAGTGAAATTGGTAAAGTATCTACTTTATTGTAATGTTTGGAGTGGTCAAGTAAACTTTATTTATATATAGCACTTTTACAATGACGATTGTTTCAAAGCAGCTTCACAGTGTTAAACAGGAAAGTATTGCAACAAAATTTGATGTGGCTGTACAGTCGTTCTGGAAAAAACAGTGATGTTATCAGCTTATTTTAATTAATCATATAGCGACAACGTGGGCAGATCAGTAATATAGCTAGTTTTATTTGGATATTTAGTTGAAAACTTAAAAAACTTTAGTTTTTTCTTTATATATATAAATTTGAGTGTCCCCAACTCAGCAAGCCAAGCCAAACGCGACAGTGGCAAATAACTCCACCAGGGCATGATGGAGAAAAATAAACCTTGGGAGAAACCAGACTCAGTCGGGGTGCCAGTTCTATTCTGCCCTATTAACAAACCGTGTAATATTTTTATTTGGGTAAACTTACAGATCAGAGATCATATTAGATCGGAATATTCAAAAGTTTGAGGTATCACGCAAGAGATGGGTTTATTGAGGATGATCTACTAGACTAGACATTACTTGGATAATTCTTCTAACTGACATTTCTCTGAGCCAATGGGAATCTTAGCTCACTTGCGTCAGAATCTTGAAGCACACAGCGTCAACTGACTGAGCTCACCATTGATGAATGAGACGCCTGGCTACCACGTGAGTCTGACGGATGGAAGCAAGCTTAGTTAGTGTTCAATTCAAGCACGGGCGTAGATTAAGGGGGGGGAGTGCCCCGCACTTTTAATAAAGTGTATTTTCATCCCCTGCACTTTTACTGGGTCTCCCCGATCCTAGTCGACCCGCTCCGAGCGGGATTTGAACCGGCTTTACCTGCGCGAGGGCGGGCAAGTTAACAGGGATGCTAAAGACAGCTTTCTCTACCTCGGTTGATTGCGCGCTTCTTGAGGTCACGGGCAGGTGTATTTATGCATAGAAACCAATGTGAATACAAGATTTAAATTCAGAGACAAAAAAATTATCTATGCATGACATTTCATTTGTATCTAAATATGAGGAGGCGCTCTCACAGAAAGTCCAAAAGCGGATTTGTAGAAACTTTGTCACGTTGGAGCTGCAGCTGAAGGAAAACGATCGTTACGAGCTGAAACAAGACGACGACAATCAGACGATTGCGACAATATGCTTTTTGTGTTTTTCAATCCATCTCAATGTAGGATATTTATTGACAATAAAGTAGGCCTATATATGAATAATGCAGTGCTAACTGACAGATTTTTAAATGTTTATCTTCTGCTCTACAAAGCTGCATTTATTTAATCAAAAATACAGTTAAAACAGTAATATTGTGAAACAAATGAAAACAGCCTTTTTCTATGTGAATATAGTAAAGTGTAATTTATTCCAGTGATCAAAGCTGAATTTATCCTCATTACTCCAGTCTTCAGTGTCACATGATCCTTCACTAATCATTCTCATGAGGATTTCATAATCAAGAAACAATTTTGATTATTATCTGTGATGAAAACAGTTGTGCTGCTTACAAATGTTGTGGAAACCATGATACATTTTATTTTTCAGGATTCTTTGATGAGAGTTCAATGGACAGCATTTATTAAATAAATTATCTTTTGTAAAATTAAAAATATCACTTGTGATCACTGTAATGTAGCCTATGTCTGATCAACAAAAGTATTAATTTCTCATTTTTAATTTTACCACAAATGTTTGAATGGTATGGTAGTTTCCGCAAAAATGAAGCAGCATGATCATGAGCAACAAAACTTTTTTTTAACACTGATAATAATCATAAATGTTTGTTGAGCATCAAATCCTAATATGAGAATGGTTAGTGACACTGAAGACTGGAGTAATGATGATAAATTCAGCTTTGATCACAGAAATAAATGACACTTTACTATATATTCACGTAGCGAACAGATGATGTACATCAGAATAATATTTCACTGTATTACGTTTTTTACTGCATTTTTAATTAAATAAATGCAGCATATTCTTTCTCTCTCAGGGTCATATCAGCAAAAGGGTGTTGTACTAAAAATGCTTGCCATGAATGGGTTGAATCATTTTGAGACTGCTGAAGTCATTAAAAGTTGCATTTTCAGTTACATTTTGGGAAACCACTTAAAAACATTTGTTGTTGAACAAATCAAACAAAAGTAATTGAAATGAGCTCATTTCAAACTGCTGAAAGTCATTAAATTTTGCAAATAAACTGTAAGTATAAGTGACAGGTGTTCAGATTCATCTTTCCTCTCAGATAAATATAAACATTTGTTTAAAACTTTAGGTCCGATCCAATGAGTCCTTGCTGAATGAAGATCTGCAAAGCATCCTGGGATTTCTCTCCAACCCGAAGCGTTTCAATGTTGCCATTACAAGAGCCAAAGCTCTTCTCATTGTCATCGGAAACCCACACATTTTAATCAAGGTGAGATTCAAAGGCTTGTTTACTTAACAGTAACGGAATATCTTTTGTATGGATATGCAAAATAAATCCAATGAGAGGCACTACACTATAAACGTTATCTATTGAAACTGACCCGGGTACCATGAACGGTTTTAGAGGAATCATGATGACTTGTTTCTTTTGACCGGCCTTTTTTAGTTAAAGAACAATTCATACAGCAATTCATTTGACCTCATTCATGAAACTAGCAGAACTAGCAGATTTTTGTGTAAATAATCTTTCATAAAGACGTGCTGATGTAAATTTTTGGATTCATGAAAATATTTCTATTTTCAAAATGTTAAAATGGCATGAAAGAAATTTACGCCTGCTCCCTACCAAGTGTAAATGGTGTGATTGAAACAGCAAACTGATGACTGCATTTTGATGCACTATGTACCATAATATGTCACACAGTTTATTTGCCATGACCTTTGTTTGTGTAGCTGAGAGTTAAACTATTTAATTTTTGGTAAAACCAAAACATTTTTTTGCTCGTCACTGTCACTTTTTACCCAGCCGTCCAATCACAGTCAAATACTACACTGACCAACCATCTTCCTTTGTACAAAGACTGAACAACAATAGAGAAGTTAATATGGATACTGCATTTTTATATTCAGTAATATTCTTCAAAATGGGATACTAGTAACACGATATGATTCGGAATATCCACAACAGTAACAACCAAAGCTGTGTAAAAACACTGCACCTCCAAAGTGCTCTCAATCACCACCAGCTGGCAATTTTTTCAAAGGGCACCAGGTATTTTTTCAGCTGGCTAAAAACGCTTTGGAGGACACATGTTAACTGAATATTCATCGTTAGGCATAAGGCCTATTAAGCCCCATTCGCACGGGACTAGTATTATCTGGGGACCTCTGGTGATTTGTAATAATTGCAGAGAATGTCTGATCTTAATCCTGTGCGAATCGGCCTTGTCTGTAATTTGTAAAGTAAAAATTCCCCCGCAAATTACCTACATATTTCGGCGAACACCGAGGTCCTGTGATAATAGTAGTCCCGTGCGAATCGACATCTCTGATTTGGCCAGGATTAGGCGGATCGTATATAATTTTTGCAAGCTTTTTTTCTTCCTGTGAGCATTTCTATCTTTATCTTTCACGAAGAATAAAGTCTGCATTCATAATGCGCACCGTTATGAATTCCCTTGCAGCCGCACGGATTATAGCCTACTTTCACTTTAGAATGAGTATCAATTTGGGAGTAAACTGATTGAATGGTGTGTTTAATATTAACATCAATACTGTTCTTAATGAAAAACAGAACAGTATAGTACAATGACAAGCTTGTTTAAATTAGTTTTGAAACTGAATCTTCCACCGTATATTGTCAGCTTCTCACTCGTGATAAATGAAATCTGATTCCTGCCGCTGGTCTGTGCTCAGTTTATGGCATCTGTTCGCTAACTGAACGTAATTGTTTATTTATTAGGCTACTGTAAAATAATCAAAACGATATCGATGCCTGTTTATGGTTTCATACCGCTATATATATAACGAATTCTTGACATCATATCCGGGAGAAGTCAGTAAATTCAAGTAAAATCACAGGCTTTGCTGATCCCGTGCGAATGCGCCATGCAAAACTCAGATGTGGGGGAGTAATTTCTAAATCACAGAGGTCCCTAGATAATACTAATCCTGTGTGAATAGTGCTTTAGTGTCTTTTGCATTTTTCCAATATACAGGAGCCAAACCTGATAAGAGTCTAGATGATTACACAGCGTTACGTAATTCACGTAGTTGTAACTCATGGGCAAAAATGAGATTACAATACTGAGTAAATGCTCTCTGCACATAGTATACGTTCATGAAATACTTTCATTTCAAGCCCACTAAATCCCAGCCCATTCAGAAGTACCAATAAGGGGGTAGAAACCTAGCCTGACAAAAATGATAAATTTAAAGGTAACCGTCAGACGGACTTAGAGGCTTTTGCATCTGAAGCTTCATATTTAGCAGGGGAAAAGAGATTGATTCTTGTTCTGAAAACAAAACGACTGTCAAATTCATTAACTTCTTGCTTTATTGCTTGTAATGTTCTGCATGCCATATTTTCAAGAGTTAACTTATCACTTTTGATAATTAGGGCCCAAGCCCTGAAAGGGCGCAGAGCCCTATTGTTCTTCTAAGGATTATTATTATTAGGGCCCAAGCCCTGAAAGGGCGCAGAGCCCTATTGTTCTTCTAAGGATTATTATTAGGGCCCAAGCCCTGAAAGGGCGCAGAGCCCTATTGTTCTTCTAAGGATTATTAGGGCCCAAGCCCTGAAAGGGCGCAGAGCCCTATTGTTCTTCTAAGGATTATTTTTTTTTTTCTTTGTTATTAGGGCCCAAGCCCTGAAAGGGCGCAGAGCCCTATTGTTCTTCTAAGGATTATTATTATTATTATTATTATTATTATTATTATTATTATTATTATTATTATTATTATTATTATTTTAACCCGACTATTTGGGCATTTTGGGGGCCCTTCCCATGCTCGAAAACTCTTGAAACTTTGCACACGCATCAGAATGCGCGGCCATCAGGGCCGGGCTGAGGCTGGGACCCGGGCGTGGCAGGGGGGCTCGACAGCGCCCCCTAAAGTGGGGTCTGAAAACGGGGTCTATAAATCAAACACACTTTCACGTACACATATGAAACTCGGTACACATATAGAGTTCATCGGGCCGAACAACTTTCGTGCTCTAAGTTATGTGTCAGCCCAACAGGAAGTGAGCTATTATGGGTTGTTCGGAAAACGCACGCTGTGGAATTTGCGATACTCCTCCTAGACGATTCACCCGATCAGCACCAAACTCGGTCAGCATGAAGTCAAGACACTGAGGATGCTAAATTGCAAGCAACTTTTTGATACCTCGAACGGTTTGGCCGTGGCGAAGAGACAAATTTATGGCGAGAAAAGGGAAACAGGAAGTGTGTTATAACTTTTGCATACATTAATTCATTTTGATGAAACTTCAGCTGTGTGTTCGTTGTAAGAGGCCGATCACATGGATATGACTTTTGTGAGTCAAAGTTATAGCGCCACCAACTGGCAGCAGGAAGTGTGTCACTTTTGTCCAAAGTGGGGGGGTTAGTTTTATCTACATTCACCAAACTCGGTATATATATTGTACATTTCGAGCCGGACAACTTTCTAATTTACAGTCATTAGCTCTGACCAACAGGAAGTCAGATAATTTGGTTGGAAGATAACAAGAAGTGGCAAAGCGAGCTCTGAGTTTTTACCTTCTCCTCAAAAGCGATTCATTCAATCTCCTCCAAACTCGGACAACATGAAGTAAATATACAGAAGATGCTAAAATGCGAACGGTTATTGGATATCTCAAACGGTGGTCCCGTAGCAAAAGCCTAAAAAACACAAAATAAGAACACAAGTGCCTGGTTCATAAATAAGGCTATACTCCCACCTGCTGGTTATTCTCTATATCACACTGTTTTTTTTTGTTTTGTTTTTCAACACTTATGCTCTCACTTAAATGACCAGTAGAGGGCAATATTGTATAAGTTTTCAAGCAAAAAAACCTTACCTCTGTGTGTGTGTGTGAATGGTTTTCTAGCCTGGTGGGGACTTAAACCTGAATGCACACAGACTCATGGGGACTTCCCAATGGGTACAAAAGCTTATAAATCAAACAGAATGAGTTCTTTTGAAAAGGTGAAAATGCAGAAAGTTGTGTGATGGGTTGGTTTAGGGGTAGGAGCAGTGTATGAGGACAGAATATATGGTTTGTACAGCATAAAAACCATTACATCTATGGTGAGTCCCCAGAAAAAGATAGTGAACCAGACATGAGTGTGTGTGTGTGTGTGTGTGTGTGTGTGTGTGTGTGTGAGAGGGGCAGGGGCAGGGGTGGGGGGGTGAAGGGGGGTGTTGTGGATGGGGGGATGGGCTGAGCTGATTTGAGTTGCCTGCAGCATACTTCAGCATTACTACTGTGTGTGTGTGTGTGTGTGTGTGTTGTTCTAGCCTGGTGGGGACTTCAACCTGAATGCACACAGACTCATGGGGACACATGTCACTGTAGGGGCCTAAATTGAGGTCCCAATGGGTACAAAAGCTTATAAATCATACAGAATGAGTTCTTTTGAAAATGTAAAAATGCAGAAAGTTTTGTGAAATGGGTAGGTTTAGGGGTAGGGGCAGGAGGACAGAATATATGGTTTGTAAAGCATAAAAACCATTACGTCTATGAGTCCCCAGAAAGATAGTGAACCAGACATGAGTGTGTGTGTGTGTGTGTGTGTGTGTGTGTGTGTGTGTGTGCGTGTGCGCTAAAAAGATTACCTCTCAATGCTGTGCTTTGGCCTGCATTAAAGGATAAAACATATTATTCTGGGTTTGAATAAAAAAATAAATGTATAAAACCAGTTTATTTGTAGGGCATTGACAATATTGTTTTATATAATTAGTTAAATAATTGTGTTAATACAAATAATTATTAAACATATAAATATTTAAAAAAATTACTAACAAAGGAAAAAACACATTTAATTGTCTTTTTCAACAAAAAGTAATTGGTGTGTGTAACTTAAAAATGAGAAGATTAATGTTTAAGGACAAAAATGAGAACCAATGAGCTACCGGTATATAGAATAACCAGAAGTTGGAAGTGTAGCCTTATTTAGTAACCAGGTTGGATATGTCCTAGGGAACACTGTTTTGAAGATAAAACTATTGTTGTTATTGCAAAACAGCGTTTTCAGACAGTGAAATAAAAACAATGTTCTCTCACTGTTTAGATTTTGTGTCTGTCATTCCCCCTCCCCCTCCCTCTCCCTCTCTTAGGATCACTATGTGTGTGTGTGTGTGTGTGTGTGTGTGTGTGTGTGTGTGTGTGTGTGTGTGTGTGTGTGTGTGTGTGTGTGTGTGTGTGTGTGTGTGTGTGTGTGTGTGTGTGTGTGTGTGTGTGTGTGTGTGTGGAGGGGGTCTCTCTCACTCTGTGTGTGTGTCACCTTTTCTCTTGTGTTTTCATAATTTAACCCTTTCATATCATAGGCTATCACAAATATCTATCACTTTATTGTGAAAAATAAGTAAAAAACAAAAACATATATTATATCTTTAATTAAATACTGGTCTTCTGAATTTACAAAATTTTGAGCTGCAAAAAATATATTTGCACATAATTGAAAGTGATGTCCCAATACTTTTAATTGTTTTCTATAACATGGGCTTTAAAGAAGGTCATGTGCTGTGTTTGCAAAGATCACGTATGACACCTCTTTAAACTAATTATTTAATGATAAAATAATTCCATAAATTTTATGCACGCATATTACTCTTACCTGACACTGATATTAAAATCATTGTTGCGGTCTCTGTGATTTGGCTTAATTTATTTTTAAGAGAAGTGTAAGGATAATACAACTTCAGCATTTGGACAGTATTCTGCACTCATTTGAAATTGACATTTGACATCATCTGACATAAAATTAATGAATAAAATGTAATTGATCTCAGAGATGTGAGTGTTGTGGTTCCTGGTCATAGCAGCACCAGTTGCTGCAGTTAATGAGGTGAATTCAATTGACTTTGACATAGTCCCTTTATTTATTTTTTCCCATATTAAATGCCTATTGGCCTGCTGTGCACAGTTAAGCTGATGCCACCGGGGTGGCGGTGCCACCGGCTTGGGCCCGTCATCGCTGCTCGCAGCTTTAATTATTTATTATTTTTTTACGCGACTATTTGGGCATTTTTGGGGCCCTTCCCATGCTCGAAAACTCTTGAAACTTTGCACACGCATCAGAATGCGCGGCCATCAGGCCCAGGCTGAGGCTGGGACCCGGGCGTGGCAGGGGGGCTCGACAGCGCCCCCTAAAGTGGTGTCTGAAAACGGGGTCTATAAATCAAACACACTTGCACGTACACATATGAAACTCGGTACACATATAGAGCTCATCGGGCCGAACAACTTTCGTGCTCTAAGTTATGCGTCAGCACAACAGGAAGTGAGCTATTATGGGTTGTTTGGAAAACGCATGCTGTGGAATTTGCGATACTCCTCCTAGACGATTCACCCGATCAGCACCAAACTCGGTCAGCATAAAGTGAAGACACTGAGGATGCTAAATTGCGAGCAACTTTTTGATATCTCAAACGGTTTGGCCGTGGCGAAGAGACGAATTTATGGCGAGAAAAGGGAAACAGGAAGTGTGTAATAACTTCTGCATACATTAATTCATTTTGATTAAACTTCAGCTGTGTGTTCGTTGTAAGAGGCCGATCACATGGATATGACTTTTGTGAGTCAAAGTTATAGCGCCACCAACTGGCAGCAGGAAGTGTCACTTTTGTCCAAAGAGGAGGGTTAGTTTTATCTACATTCACCAAACTCGGTATATATATAGTACTTTTCGAGCCGGACAACTTTCTAATTTACAGTCATTAGCTCTGACTAACAGGAAGTCAGATAATTTGGTTGGAAGATAACACAAAGTGGAAAGCGAGCTCTGAGTTTTTACCTTCTCCTCAAAAGCGATTCATTCAATCTCCTCCAAACTCGGACAACATGAAGTAAATATACAGAAGATGCTAAAATGCGAACGGTTATTGGATATCTCAAACGGTGTTCCCGTAGCAAAAGCCTAAAAAACACAAAATAGGGACACACGTGCCTGGTTCATAAATAAGGCTATACTCCCACCTGCTGGTTATTCTATATAGCACACTGGCTGTTTTTCTGTTTTTTCAACACTTATGCTCTCCCTTAAATTACCAGTAGAGGGCAATATTGTATAAGTTTTCAAGCAAAAAACCTTGCCTCTCTGGGTGTGTGAATGGTTTTCTAACCTGGTGGGGACTTAAACCTGAATGCACACAGACTCATTGGGACTTCCCAATGGGTACAAAAGCTTATAAATCAGACAGAATGAGTTCTTTTGAAGAAAGTTTTGTGTGATGGGTAGGTTTAGGGGCAGGAGCAGGATGACAGAATATATGGTTTGTACAGCATAAAAACCATTACATCTATGAGTCCCCAGAAAGATAGTGAACCAGACATGAGTGTGTGTGTATGTGTGTGTGTTTGTGGGTGGGTGTGTGTGTGTGTTGTGGATGGTGGATGGGCTTAACTGATAAGAGTTGCCTGCAGCATACTTCAGCATTACTACTGTGTGTGTGTGTTCGTGTGTGCGTGCGTGCGTGTGTGTGTGTTCTTTTTTCTAGCCTGGTGGGGACTTCAACCTGAATGCACACATACTCATGGGGACACGTGTCACTGATTTCTACAGTGTGTGTGTGTGTGTGTGTGTGTGAGCCACTCTTCTGTCTAAAAAGATTACCTCTCAATGCTGTGCTCTGGCCTGCATTCAAGGATAAAAAAAATTATTCTGGGTTTGAATAAAAAAATGAATGTATAAAACCAGTTTATTTGTAGGGCATTGACAATATTGTTTTATATAATTAGTTAAATAATTGTGTTAATACAAATAATTATTAATAAAAAATATAAATATAAAAAAACATTACTAACAAAAGAAAAAACCCATTTAATTGTCTTAAAAAAAAAAAAAAAAAGTAGTGTGTGTAACTTAAAAAATGAGAAGATTAATGCCTTTTGTTTAAGGACAAAAATGAGAACCAATGAGCTACCGGTATATAGAATAACCAGAAGGTGGAAGTTTAGCCTTATTTAGTAACCAGGTTGGACATGTCCAAGGGAACACTGTTTTGAAGATAAAACTATTGTTGTTATTGCAGAACAGTGTTTTCAGACAGTGAAATAAAAACAATGATCTCTCACTGTTTAGATTTTGTGTCTGTCATTCCCCTCCCCCCTCACTCTCCCTCTCTCAGGATCACTCTATGTGTGTGTGTGTGTGGAGGGGGTCTCTCTCACTCTGTGTGTGTCGCCTTGTTTCTTGTTTTTTTCATAATTTAACCCTTTCATATCATAGGCTATCAGCAATATCTATCACTTTATTGTGAAAAATAAGTTTAAAAAATGTATTATATATATATATATATATATAAAACACTGGTCTTCTGAACTTACAATATTTTGAGCTGCAAAAAATGCATTTGCACATAATTGAAAGTGACCTATTATATCCTAATACTTTTAATTGTTTTCTATAACATGGGCTTTAAAGAAGGTCATGTGCTGTGTTTGCAAAGATCACGTATGACACCTCTTTAAACTAATTATTTATTGATAGAATTCAAATGGATTAAAAAAAATAATTTCACATGATCTTATAAAAGTGGCTGTTTATAATAAACTTCTATAAATGATATGCACGCATATTACTCTTACCTGACACTGATATTATAATCATTGTTGCTGTCTCTGTGATTTGGCTTAATTTATTTTTAAGAGAAGTGTAAGGATAATACAACTTCAGCATTTGGACAGTATTCTGCACTCATTTTGAAATTGACATTTGACATCATCTGACATAAAATTAATGAATAAAATGTAATTGATCTCAGAGATGTGACTGTTGGCGTTCCTGGTCATAGCAGCACCAGTTGCTGCAGTTAATGAGGTGAATTCAAATGACTTTGACATAGTCCCATTACTTATTTTTCCCCATATTAAATGCCTATTGCCTGCTGTGCACAGTTAAGCTGATGCCACCGGGGTGGCGGTGCCACCGGCTTGGGCCCGCCATCGCTGCTCGCAGCTTTAATTTGTTATTATTATTATTTATTATTATTTTTTTACGCGACTATTTGGGCATTTTTGGGGCCCTTCCCATGCTCGAAAACTCTTGAAACTTTGCACACGCATCAGATTGCGCGGCCATCAGGGCCGGGCTGAGGCTGGGACCCGGGCGTGGCAGTGGGGCTCGACAGCGCCCCCTAAAGTGGGGTCTGAAAACGGGGTCTATAAATCAAACACACTTGCACGTACATATATGAAACTCGGTACACATATAGAGCTCATCGGGCCGAACAACTTTCGTGCTCTAAGTTAAGCGTCAGCCCAACAGGAAGTGAGCTATTATGGGTTGTTCGGAAAACGCATGCTGTGGAATTTGCGATACTCCTCCTAGACGATTCACCCGATCAGCACCAAACTCGGTCAGCATGAAGTCAAGACACTGAGGATGCCAAATTGCGAGCAACTTTTTGATATCTCAAACGGTTTGGCCGTGGCGAAGAGACGAATTTATGGCGAGAAAAGGGAAACAGGAAGTGTGTTATAACTTTTGCATACATTAATTCATTTTGATGAAACGTCAGCTGTGTGTTCGTTATAAGAGGCCGATCACATGGATATGACTTTTGTGAGTCAAAGTTATAGCGCCACCAACTGGCAGTGGGAAGTGTCACTTTTGTCCAAAGCGGGGGGTTAGTTTTATCTACATTCACCAAACTCGGTATATATATTGTACTTTTCGAGCCGGACAACTTTCTAATTTACAGTCATTAGCTCTGACCAACAAGAAGTCAGATAATTTGGTTGGAAGATAACACAAAGTGGAAAGCGAGCTCTGAGTTTTTACCTTCTCCTCAAAAGCGATTCATTCAATCTCCTCCAAACTCGGACAACATGAAGTAAATATACAGAAGATGCTAAAATGCGAACGGTTATTGGATATCTCAAACGGTGTTCCCGTAGCAAAAGCCTAAAAAACACAAAATAAGCACACAAGTGCCTGGTTCATAAATAAGGCTATACTCCCACCTGCTGGTTATTCTATATATCACACTGGCTGTTTTTCTGTTTTTTTTTCCTGTTTTTTCAACACTTATACTCTCCCTTAAATGACCAGTAGAGGGCAATATTGTATAAGTTTTCAAGCAAAAAAACCTTGCCTGTGTGTGTGTGTGTGTGAATGGTTTTCTAGCCTGGTGGGGACTTAAACCTGAATGCACATAGACTCATGGGGACTTCCCAATGGGTACAAAAGCTTATAAATCAGACAGAATGAGTTCTTTTGAGGAAAGTTTTGTGTGATGGGTAGGTTTAGGGGCAGGAGCAGTGTAGGATGACAGAATATATGGTTTGTACAGCATAAAAACCATTACGTCTATGAGTCCCCAGAAAGATAGTGAACCAGACATGAGTGTGTGTGTATGTGTGTGTGTTTGTGGGTGGGTGTGTGTGTTGTGGATGGGGGATGGGCTTAACTGATAAGAGTTGCCTGCAGCATACTTCAGCATTACTACTGTGTGTGTGTGTGTGTGTGTGTGTGTGTGTGTGTGTGTGTGTGTGTGTGTGTGTGTGTGTGTTCTTTTTTCTAGCCTGGTGGGGACTTCAACCTGAATGCACACAGACTCATGGGGACACGTGTCACTGATTTCTACAGTGTGTGTGTGTGTGTGTGTGTGTGTGTGTGTGTGTGTGTGTGTGTGAGCCACTCTTCTGTCTAAAAAGATTACCTCTCAATGCTGTGCTTTGGCCTGCATTAAAGGATAAAACATTTTATTCTGGGTTTGAATAAAAAAATTAATGTATAAAACCAGTTTATTTGTAGGGAATTGACAATATTGTTTTATATAATTAGTTAAATAATTGTGTTAATACAAATAATTATTAATAGAAAAATATAAATATAAAAAAACATTACTAACAAAAGAAAAAAACACATTTAATTGTCTTTTGAAACTTTTCCCCACAGTTTAGACTTTACTATTATTGTTTTGCGGAAAATCATGTTTAATCTAAATCTCACTTTGCCTCTCTCTCTCTCTCTCTCTCTCTCTCTCTCTCTCTCTCTCTCTCTCTCTCTCTCTCTCTCTCTCTCTCTCTCTGTGTGTGTGTGTGTGTGTGTGTGTGTGTGTGTGTGTGTTTGTAGGGGGATGGTGCCAGCTTCATTTTGATTGTGAAAAGATTAGCTCATTGCTGTGTGCTTTGGCAAGCATTAAAGGATAAAAAAATATATTATTCTGGGTTACAATAAAATTATAGAACCAGTTAATTTGTAACAATAGAAAAAACACATTTGAGTTTCCTTTTCAAACAATGAAGTTTGTGTAACCTAAAAATAAGCAGATTAATGCCTTTTATTTGTGGACGAAAATGAGAGCAAATGATATAGAATAACAAGAAGGTGGGAGTGTAGCCTTAGTTATGAACCAGGTTGGATATGTCCTTGAGAACACCGTTTTGAAGATAAAACTATTGTTATTGCAAAACAGTGTTTCCAGACAGTGAAGAAAAAAAAAAAACTTTCTCCCACTGTTTAGATTATTTTTTTTTTGTTTGTTTCAAATCTTGTTTCTTTCGGAATTAGACTCTGTCTCTCTGTCTGTCGTTCCCCTCCCCCCTCACTCTCCCTCTCTGAGTTTCACTCTGTTTGGGTTGTTTGTGTGTGTGTGTGTGTGTGTGTGTGTGTGTGTGTGTGTGTGTGTGTGTGTGTGTGTGTCACCTTGTCTCTTGATTGTCATAATTTAAACCTTCATATCACAAATAACTATCACTTTAGTGTGAAAAATAAGTTTAAAAAAAACACAAAATATACTATATCTTTAATTAAATACTGGCCTTTTGAACTTACAACATTTTGAGCTGCAAAATATACATTTGCACATAATTGAAAGTGACCCATTATATCCTAATACATTAAAAAAAAAAAATCTATATTTAAATTTCATAATAGGTGTGGCTTGTGGTCATAGGGGTACCAGCTGCTGTGATACATGTGGCATATTAGAGCAATTTTCAAATATTCTCCAGTTTAAATGCATATTGCCTGTCGTGCACATTCTCAGCAGTATAAAAACATGCTGCATGTTTTAGAGAGATCGTCTTTGACCAGTAAATATGGCATATTCAGATGACTTTGATATCGTTATTTTAAATTTAATTACATTTAAACATTTAAAAGTGGCTGTTTATAATACACTTCCATAAAATGTATGCAGGCATATTCCTCTTACCTGACACTGATATTAAAATAATTTTTGCGGTTTCTGTGATTTTGCTTTATTTTTTATTTTTTTATTTTAAAAAAATATTGAATGCCACACATATTGAAATAAAAACAAGCATGCTTTTTGCTGCATAAAATTGGTGAACAATCACAAGCTACGGTAGGTCAAAAACACATAAAGAGAAGTGTAAGGATAATACAACTTCAGCATTTGGACAGTATTCTGCACTCATTTTGAAATTGACATTTGACATCATCTGACAAAAAATTAATGAATAAAATGTAATTGATCTCAGTGATGTGAGTGTTGTGGTTCCTGGTCATAGCAGCACCAGTTGCTGCAGTTAATGAGGTGAATTCAAATGACTTTGACATAGTCCCTTTATTTATTTTTTCCCATATTAAATGCCTATTGCCTGCTGTGCACAGTTAAGCTGATGCCACCGGGGTGGCGGTGCCACCGGCTTGGGCCCGTCATCGCTGCTCGCAGCTTTAATTATTATTATTATTATTTATTATTATTTTTTTTACCGACTATTTGGGCATTTTTGGGGCCTTTCCCGTGCTCGAAAACTCTTGAAACTTTGCACACGCATCAGAATGCGCGGCCATCAGGGCCGGGCTGAGGCTGGGACCCGGGCGTGGCAGGGGGGCTCGACAGCGCCCCCTTGAATGCGAGATTTAACTTGGTCCATTAATAAAAAACGCTTTCACGTATATATATGAAACTTGGTACACATATAGAGCTCATTGGGCCAAACAACGATAGTGCTCATAGTTGTACGTCAGCCAAACAGGAAGTGAGCTATTATGGCTTGTTTGAAAACGCATGCTGTGGAATTTGCGATACTCCTCCTAGACGATTGATCCGATCAGCACCAAACTCGGTCAGCATGAAGTCAAGACACTGAGGATGCCAAATTGCGAGCGACTTTCTGATATCTCAAACGGTTAGGCCGTAGCGAAGAGATGAATTTATGGCGAGAAAAGGCAAACAGGAAGTGTGTTATAACTTTTGCATACATTAATTCATTTTGATGAAACTTCAGCTGTGTGTTCGTTGTAAGAGGCCGATCACATGGATATGACTTTTGTGAGTCAAAGTTATAGCGCCACCAACTGGCAGCAGGAAGTGTGTCACTTTCAAAATTGCTTTAAATCCCCATCTTATTTTCACCCGATTTAGTTCAAACTTCATCATTATAATGTCAAAACATGGCAGATATAGACATATGAATGGATTCCTGATTCTTGAAATACTGTTGTCATGGCAACGTGTCAAAGTCTAATAATCTTTTTAGGTGTTTTTGACACTCTCCCTTAAATGACCAGTAGAGGGCAATATTGTATAAGCTTTCAAGCAAAAAAAAACTTGCCTCTGTGTGTGTGTGTGTTTTTCTAGCCTGTTGGGGACTTAAACCTGAATGCACACAGACTCATGAGGACTCGTGTCACTGTAGGGACCTAAACTGAGGTCCCAATGGGTACAGAAGCTTATAAATCAAACAGAATGAGTTCTTTTGAAAATGTAAAAATGCAGAAAGTTGTGTGATGGGTAGGTTTTAGGGGTAGGAGCAGTGTAGGAGGACAGAATATATGGTTGTTACAGCATAAAAACCATTACGTCTATGCTGAGTCCCCAAAAAGATAGTGAACCAGACGTGTGTGTGTGTGTGTGTGTGTGTGTGTGTGTGTGTGTGTGTGTGTGTGTGTGTGTGTGTGTGTGTGTGTGTGTGTGTGTGTGTTTGTGTGTGTGTGTGTGTGTGTGTGTGTGGAGAGAGAGGGAGGGGGGCTGATTTCTACCTTCAGCTTACTACAGTGTGTGTGTGTGTGTGTGTGTGTGTGTGTGTGTGTGTGTGTGTGTGTGTGTGTGTGGAGAGAAAGGGAGGGGGGCTGATTTCTACCTGCAGCTTACTACAGTGTGTGTGTGTGTGTGTGTGTGTGTGTGTGTGTGTGTGTGTGTGTGTGTGTGTGTGTGTGTGTGTGTGAGTGGTTTTCTAGCCTGTTGGGGACTTCAACCTGAATGCACACAGACTCATTGGGACTCGTGTCACTGTAGGGACCTAAACTGAGGTCCCAATGGGTACAGAAGCTTATGAATCATACAGAATGAGTTCTTTTGACAATGTAAAAATGCAGAAAGTTTTGTGTGATGGATAGGTTTAGGGGCAGTGTAGCAGGACAGAATATATGGTTTGTACAGCATAAAAACCATTACGTCTATGAGTCCCCAGAAAGATAGTGAACCAGACATGAGTGTACGTATGCAAGTGTGTGTGTATGTGTGTGTGTGTGGAGGGGGGGATGGGCTGAGCTGATAAGGGCTGCCTGCAGCATTACTACTGTGTGTGTGTGTGTGTGTGTGTGTGTGTGTGTGTGTGTGTGTGTGTGTGTGTGTGTGTGTGTGTGTGGAGAGGGTCTCTCTCACTCTGTGTGTGTGTCACCTTGTCTCTTGTTTTTTTCATAATTTAACCCTTTCATATCATAGGCTATCACAAATATCTATCACTTTATTGTGAAAAATAAGTAAAAAACTAAAACATATATTATATCTGTAATTAAATACTGGTCTTCTGAACTTACAAAATTTTAAGCTGCAAAAAATACATTTGCACATAATTGAAAGTGATATCCTAATACTTTTAATTGTTTTCTATAACATGGGCTTTAAAGAAGGTCATGCGCTGTGTTTGCAAAGATCACGTATGACACCCCCATTAAACTAATTATTTATTGATAGAATTCAAATGGATAAAAAAATAATTTCGCATGATTTTATAAAAGTGGCTGTTTATAATAAACTTCCATAAATTATATGCACGCATATTACTCTTACCTGACACTGATATTAAAATCATTGTTGCGGTCTCTGTGATTTGGCTTAATTTATTTTTAAGAGAAGTGTAAGGATAATACAACTTCAGCATTTGGACAGTATTCTGCACTCACTTTGAAATTAACATTTGACATCATCTGACATTAAAATTAATGAATAAAATGTAACTGATCTCAGAGATGTGACTGTTGGCGTTCCTGGTCATAGCAGCACCAGTTGCTGCAGTTAATGAGGTGAATTCAAATGACTTTGACATAGTCCCTTTATTTATTTTTCCCATATTAAATGCCTATTGCCTGCTGTGCACAGTTAAGCTGATGCCACCGGGGTGGCGGTGCCCCCGGCTTGGGCCCGTCATCGCTGCTCGCAGCTTTAATTATTATTATTATTATTATTATTATTATCTTTTCGCCTTTTGGGCATTTTTGGGGCACTTAACGTGCTCGAAAACTCTTGAAACTTTGCACACGCATCGGAATGCGCGGCCAACAGGGTCTGGCAGAGGCCTTTGACCCGGGCGTGGCAGGGGGGCTCAACAGCGCCCCCTTGAAAAACTGGGTCTATATATTAAACACACTTGCACGTACATGTATGAAACTCGGTACACTTATAGATCTCATCGGGCCAAGCAACTTCCGCACTCATAGTCATAAGCGTCGCCCAACAGGAAGTGAGCTATTATGGGTTGTTCGGAAAACGCATGCTGTGGAATTTGCGATACTCCTCCTAGACGATTCACCCGATCAGCACCAAACTCGGTCAGCATGAAGTCAAGACACTGAGGATGCTAAATTGCGAGCAACTTTTTGATATCTCAAACGGTTTGGCCGTGGCGAAGAGACAAATTTATGGCGAGAAAAGGGAAACAGGAAGTGTGTTATAACTTTTGCATACATTAATTCATTTTGATGAAACTTCAGCTGTGTGTTCGTTGTAAGAAGCCGATCACATGGATATGACTTTTGTGAGTCAAAGTTATAGCGCCACCAACTGGCAGCAGGAAGTGTGTCACTTTTGTCCAAAATGGGGGGGTTAGTTTTATCTGCAGTCACCAAACTCGGGATATATATTGTACATTTCGAGCCGGACAACTTTCTAATTTACAGTCATTAGCTCTGACCAACAGGAAGTCAGATAATTTGGTTGGAAGATAACAAAAAGTTGAAAACGAGCTCTGAGTTTTTACCTTCTCCTCAAAAGGGGATTCATTCAATCTCCTTCAAACTCGGACGACATGAAGTAAATATACAGAAGATGCTAAAATGCGAACGGTTATTGGATATCTCAAACGGTGTTCCCTTAGCAGAAGACTAAAAAACACAAAAGAGAGACACAAGTAACTGGTTCATAAATAAGGCTATACTCCCACCTGCTGGTTATTCTATATATCACACAGTTTTTTTTTTTTTTTTTTTCAACACTTATGCTCTCCCTTAAATGACCAGTAGAGTGCAATATTGTATAAGTTTTCAAGCAAAAAACCTTGCCTCTGTGTGTGTGTGTGAATGGTTTTCTAACCTGGTGGGGACTTAAACCTGAATGCACACAGACTCATGGGGACTTCCCAATGGGTACAAAAGCTTATAAATCAGACAGAATGAGTTCTTTTGAAAATGTAAAAATGCAGAAAGTTTTGTGTGATGGGTAGGTTTAGGGGTAGGAGCTGTGTAGGAGGACAGAATATGGTTTGTACAGCATAAAAACCATTATGTCTATGGTGAGTCCCCAAATAGATAGTGAACCAGACATGAGTGTGTGTGTGTGGGGGGTGGGGGTGGATGGGCTGAACTGATAAGAGTTGCCTGCAGCAAACTTTAGCATTACTAGTGTGTGTGTGTGTGTGTGTGTGTGTGTGTGTGTGTGTGTGTGTGTGTGTGTGTGTGTGTGTGTGTTCTTTTTTCTAGCCTGGTGGGGACTTCAACCTGAATGCACACAGACTCATTGGGACACGTGTCACTGGTTTCTACAGTGTGTGTGTGTGTGTGTGTGTGTGTGTGTGTGTGTGTGTGTGTGTGTGTGTGTGTGTGGAGAGGGTCTCTCTCACTCTGTGTGTGTGTCACCTTGTCTCTTGTTTTTTTCATAATTTAACCCTTTCATATCATAGGCTATCACAAATATCTATCACTTTATTGTGAAAAATAAGTAAAAAACTAAAACATATATTATATCTGTAATTAAATACTGGTCTTCTGAACTTACAAAATTTTAAGCTGCAAAAAATACATTTGCACATAATTGAAAGTGATATCCTAATACTTTTAATTGTTTTCTATAACATGGGCTTTAAAGAAGGTCATGCGCTGTGTTTGCAAAGATCACGTATGACACCCCCATTAAACTAATTATTTATTGATAGAATTCAAATGGATAAAAAAATAATTTCGCATGATTTTATAAAAGTGGCTGTTTATAATAAACTTCCATAAATTATATGCACGCATATTACTCTTACCTGACACTGATATTAAAATCATTGTTGCGGTCTCTGTGATTTGGCTTAATTTATTTTTAAGAGAAGTGTAAGGATAATACAACTTCAGCATTTGGACAGTATTCTGCACTCACTTTGAAATTAACATTTGACATCATCTGACATTAAAATTAATGAATAAAATGTAATTGATCTCAGAGATGTGACTGTTGGCGTTCCTGGTCATAGCAGCACCAGTTGCTGCAGTTAATGAGGTGAATTCAAATGACTTTGACATAGTCCCTTTATTTATTTTTCCCATATTAAATGCCTATTGCCTGCTGTGCACAGTTAAGCTGATGCCACCGGGGTGGCGGTGCCCCCGGCTTGGGCCCGTCATCGCTGCTCGCAGCTTTAATTAGGGCCCAAGCCCTGAAAGGGCGCAGAGCCCTATTGTTCTTCTAAGGGTTTTTATTATTATTATTATATATTATTATTTTTTTTACCGACTATTTGGGCATTTTTGGGGCCTTTCCCATGCTCGAAAACTCTTGAAACTTTGCACACGCATCAGAATGCGCGGCCATCAGGGCCGGGCTGAGGCTGGGACCCGGGCGTGGCAGGGGGGCTCGACAGCGCCCCCTAAAGTGGGGTCTGAAAACGGGCTCTATAAATCAAACACACTTGCACGTACATATATGAAACTCGGTACACATATAGAGCTCATCGGGCCGAACAACTTTCGTGCTCTAAGTTATGCGTCAGCCCAACAGGAAGTGAGCTATTATGGGTTGTTCGGAAAACGCATGCTCTGGAATTTGCGATACTCCTCCTAGACGATTCACCCGATCAGCACCAAACTCGGTCAGCATGAAGTCAAGACACTGAGGATGCTAAATTGCGAGCAACTTTTTGATATCTCAAACGGTTTGGCCGTGGCAAAGAGATGAATTTATGGCGAGAAAAGGGAAACAGGAAGTGTGTTATAACTTCTGCATACATTAATTCATTTTGATGAAACTTCAGCTGTGTGTTCGTTGTAAGAGGCCGATCACATGGATATGACTTTTGTGAGTCACAGTTATAGCGCCACCAACTGGCAGCAGGAAGTGTGGCTTTTGTCCAAAGTGGGGGGTTAGTTTTATGTACATTCACCAAACTCGGTATATATATATTGTACATTTCGAGCCGGACAACTTTCTAATTTACAGTCATTAGCTCTGACCAACAGGAAGTCAGATAATTTGGTTGGAAGATAACAAGAAGTTGAAAACGAGCTCTGAGTTTTTACCTTCTCCTCAAAAGCGATTCATTCAATCTCCTCCAAACTCGGACAACATGAAGTAAATATACAGAAGATGCTAAAATGCGAACGGTTATTGGATATCTCAAATGGTTTTCCCTTAGCAAAAGCCTAAAAAAGACAAAATAAGCACACAAGTGCCTGGTTCATAAATAAGGCTATACTCCCACCTGCTGGTTATTCTATATATCACACTGTTTTTTTTGTGTGGTTTTTTTCAACACTTATGCTCTCCCTTAAATGACCAGTAGAGGGCAATATTGTATAAGTTTTCAAGCAAAAAAACTTGCCTGTGTGTGTGAGAATGGTTTTCTAGGCTGGTGGGGACTAAAACCTGAATGCACACAGACTCATGGGACTTCCCAATGGGTACAAAAGCTTATAAATCATACAGAATGAGTTCTTTTGAAAATGTGAAAATGCAGAAAGTTTTGTGTGATGGGTAGGTTTAGGGGCAGGAGCAGTGTAGGAGGACAGAATATATGGTTTGTACAGCATAAAAACCATTACGTCTATGGTGAGTCCCCAAATAGATAGTGAACCAGACGTGTGTGTGTGTGTGTGTGTGTTTGTGTGTGTGTGTGTGTGTGTGTGTGTGTGTGTGTGTGTTCTTTTTTCTAGCCTGGTGGGGACTTCAACCTGAATGCACACAGCCTCATGGGGACATGTGTCATTGATTTCTACAGTGTCTGTGTGTGTGTGTGTGTGTGTGGGGGGGGGGGGGGGGGGGTTGTTGTTGTGGATGGGGGATGGTGGATGGGCTTAACTGATAAGAGTTGCCTGCAGCATACTTCAGCATTCCTACTGTTTAGGGGTAGGAGCAGTGTAGGGGGACAGAATATATGGTTTGTACAGCATAAAAACCATTACGTCTATGGTGAGTCCCCAAAAAGATAGTGAACCAGATATGTGTGTGTGTGTGTGTGTGTGTGTGTGTGTGTGTGTGTGTGTGTGTGTGTGTGTGTGTGTGTGTGTGTGTGTGTGTGTGTGTGTGTCACTTTCTCTCGATGGTAATAATTGAACCCTAACATATCATAGGCTAATACAAATGTAAAAAAAAAATGAGTTTAAAAAAAAAAAAAAACTCTACAAATACCTTGAATTAAATACTGTAATAAATACAAAATGTTGCGCTGCAAAAGATAACTTTGCACATATTTGAAAATGACTTATATCCCATTACATTAGAATTCATCTATATTTAAATTACATCATGAGTGTGGCTTGAAACTTTTCCCCACCGTTTAGATTTTACTATTTTTGTTTTGTTGAAAATCATGTTTAATCTCTCTCTCTCTCTCTCTCTCTCTCTCTCTCTCTCTCTCTCTCTCTCTCTCTCTCTCTCTCTCTCTCTCTCTCTCTCTCTCTCTCTCTCTCTCTCTCTCTCTCTCTCTCTCTCTCTCTCTCTCAGTGTGTGTGTGTCTGTTTGTAGGGGGATGGTGCCAGCTTCATTTTGATTGTGTGAGTGTGTGTGTGTGTGTGTGTGTGTGGAGGGGATCTCTCTCACTCTTTGTGTGTGCCACCTTGTCTCTTGATTGTCATAATTTAAACCTTCATATCAGAGGCTATCACAAATAACTATCACTTTAGTGTGAAAAATATGTAAAAACAACAAAGAAAATACTATATCTTAATTAAACACTGGCCCTCTGAATTTACAAAATTTTGAGCTGCAAAAGATGCATTTGCACATAATTGAGAGTGACCCAATATATCCTAATGCATTAAAAAAAAATCTATATTTAAATTTCATAATAGGTGTGGCTTGTGGTCATAGTGGCACCAGCTGCTGTGATACATGTGGCATATTAGAGCAATTTTCAAATATTCTCCTGTTTATAAAGTTCTATAAATTTTATGCACGCATATTACTCTTACCTGACACTGATATTAAAATCATTGTTGTGGTCTCTGTGATTTGGCTTAATTTATTTTTAAGAGAAGTGTAAGGATAAAACAACTTCAGCATTTGGACAGTATTCTGCACTCATTTTGAAATTGACATTTGATATCATCTGACATAAAATTAATGAATAAAATGTAATTGATCTCATAGATGTGAGTGTTGTGGTTCCTGGTCATAGCAGCACCAGTTGCTGCAGTTAATGAGGTGAATTCAAATGACTTTGACATAGTCCCTTTATTTATTTTTCCCCATATTAAATGCCTATTGGCCTGCTGTGCACAGTTAAGCTGATGCCACCGGGGTGGCGGTGCCCCGGCTTGGGCCCGTCATCGCTGCTCGCAGCTTTAATTATTATTATTATTATTATTATTATTATCTTTTCGCCTTTTGGGCATTTTTGGGGCACTTAACGTGCTCGAAAACTCTTGAAACTTTGCACACGCATCGGAATGCGCGGCCAACAGGGTCTGGCAGAGGCCTTTGACCCGGGCGTGGCAGGGGGGCTCAACAGCGCCCCCTTGAAAAACTGGGTCTATATATTAAACACACTTGCACGTACATGTATGAAACTCGGTACACTTATAGATCTCATCGGGCCAAGCAACTTCCGCACTCATAGTCATAAGCGTCGCCCAACAGGAAGTGAGCTATTATGGGTTGTTCGGAAAACGCATGCTGTGGAATTTGCGATACTCCTCCTAGACGATTCACCCGATCAGCACCAAACTCGGTCAGCATGAAGTCAAGACACTGAGGATGCTAAATTGCGAGCAACTTTTTGATATCTCAAACGGTTTGGCCGTGGCGAAGAGACAAATTTATGGCGAGAAAAGGGAAACAGGAAGTGTGTTATAACTTTTGCATACATTAATTCATTTTGATGAAACTTCAGCTGTGTGTTCGTTGTAAGAAGCCGATCACATGGATATGACTTTTGTGAGTCAAAGTTATAGCGCCACCAACTGGCAGCAGGAAGTGTGTCACTTTTGTCCAAAATGGGGGGGTTAGTTTTATCTGCAGTCACCAAACTCGGGATATATATTGTACATTTCGAGCCGGACAACTTTCTAATTTACAGTCATTAGCTCTGACCAACAGGAAGTCAGATAATTTGGTTGGAAGATAACAAAAAGTTGAAAACGAGCTCTGAGTTTTTACCTTCTCCTCAAAAGGGGATTCATTCAATCTCCTTCAAACTCGGACGACATGAAGTAAATATACAGAAGATGCTAAAATGCGAACGGTTATTGGATATCTCAAACGGTGTTCCCTTAGCAGAAGACTAAAAAACACAAAAGAGAGACACAAGTAACTGGTTCATAAATAAGGCTATACTCCCACCTGCTGGTTATTCTATATATCACACAGTTTTTTTTTTTTTTTTTTTCAACACTTATGCTCTCCCTTAAATGACCAGTAGAGTGCAATATTGTATAAGTTTTCAAGCAAAAAACCTTGCCTCTGTGTGTGTGTGTGAATGGTTTTCTAACCTGGTGGGGACTTAAACCTGAATGCACACAGACTCATGGGGACTTCCCAATGGGTACAAAAGCTTATAAATCAGACAGAATGAGTTCTTTTGAAAATGTAAAAATGCAGAAAGTTTTGTGTGATGGGTAGGTTTAGGGGTAGGAGCTGTGTAGGAGGACAGAATATGGTTTGTACAGCATAAAAACCATTATGTCTATGGTGAGTCCCCAAATAGATAGTGAACCAGACATGAGTGTGTGTGTGTGGGGGGTGGGGGTGGATGGGCTGAACTGATAAGAGTTGCCTGCAGCAAACTTTAGCATTACTAGTGTGTGTGTGTGTGTGTGTGTGTGTGTGTGTGTGTGTGTGTGTGTGTGTGTGTGTGTGTGTGTGTGTGTGTGTTCTTTTTTCTAGCCTGGTGGGGACTTCAACCTGAATGCACACAGACTCATTGGGACACGTGTCACTGGTTTCTACAGTGTGTGTGTGTGTGTGTGTGTGTGTGTGTGTGTGTGTGTGTGTGTGTGTGTGTGTGAGAGAGCCACTCTTCTGTCTAAAAAGATTACCTCTCAATGCTGTGCTTTGGCCTGCATTAAAGGATTAAACATATTATTCTGGGTTTGAATAAAAAAATTCATGTATAAAACCAGTTTATTTGTAGGGCATTGACAATATTGTTTTATATAATTAGTTAAATAATTGTGTTAATACAAATAATTATTAATAAAAAAAATATAAATATTTAAAAAAACATTACTAACAAAAGAAAAAACACATTTAATTGTCTTTAAAAAGAAAAGGAAAAAAAAGTAGTGTGTGTAACTTAAAAAAATGAGAAGATTAATGCCTTTTGTTTAAGGACAAAAATGAGAACCAATGAGCTACCGGCATATAGAATAACCAGAAGGTGGGAGTGTAGCCTTATTTAGTAACCAGGTTGGATATGTCCTAGGGAACACTGTTTTGAAGATAAAAATATTGTTGTTATTGCAAAACAGTGTTTTTCAGACAGTGAAATAAAAACAATGTTCTCTCACTGTTTAGATTTTGTGTCTGTCATTCCCCCCCCCCCCCCCCCCCCTTCTCTCTCAGGATCACTCTGTGTGTGTGTGTGTGTGTGTGTGTGTGTGTGTGTGGAGGGGGTCTCTCTCACTCTGTGTATGTCGCCTTGTTTCTTGTTTTTCATAATTTAACCCTTTCATATCATAGGCTATCAGCAATATCTATCACTTTATTGTGAAAAATAAGTTTAAAAAATGTATTATATATATATAACACTGGTCTTCTGAACTTACAATATTTTGAGCTGCAAAAAATACATTTGCACATAATTGAAAGTGATACCCTAATACTTTTAATTGTTTTCTATAACATGGGCTTTAAAGAAGGTCATGTGCTGTGTTTGCAAAGATCACGTATGACACCTCTTTAAACTAATTATTTATTGATTAAAATTCAAATGGATAAAAAAATATAATTTCACATGATCTTATAAAAGTGGCTGTTTATAATAAACCTCTATAAATTTTATGCACGCATATTACTCTTACCTGACACTGATATTAAAATCATTGTTGCGGTCTCTGTGATTTGGCTTAATTTATTTTTAAGAGAAGTGTAAGGATAATACAACTTCAGCATTTGGACAGTATTCTGCACTCATTTTGAAATTGACATTAGACATCATCTGACATAAAATTAAAGAATAAAATGTAATTGATCTCATAGATGTGAGTGTTGTGGTTCCTGGTCATAGCAGCACCAGTTGCTGCAGTTAATGAGGTGAATTCAAATGACTTTGACATAGTCCCTTTATTTATTTTTTTCCCATATTAAATGCCTATTGCCTGCTGTGCACAGTTAAGCTGATGCCACCGGGGTGGCGGTGCCCCCGGCTTGGGCCCGTCATCGCTGCTCGCAGCTTTAATTTAAAGATTATAATTTTATTTGACTACACTATACTTTATATTACTTTATTTTACTTTTAATAAATAAATAATTCTGAATTGTTGATGGTGGGCCCATATGCCTAGTACACACGTGTGCTTTCTTATTGTGTAGCTAAATCAATGTGTTTTATTACAGGACCCATGTTTCAGTGCTTTGCTGCAGTACTCGTATGATAACCGAGCGTTCGTGGGCTGTGACCCTCCAGTGAGTCTACAGGCCTCGTCAAGGTTTGATTTGTTTTGTCACATTACAGAACTAGTCATGTCTTTTTATTTGTGTAGGTCAGGACTAAATGATCTCATCTCTTAATGCTGTTAATGTTTTTACAGGATTCTTTCAGAAGAAACCTAGAACTCACTGGCCTGAACTTGGACCAGCAAAGAGTTGTGATAATTGTTCAAAGATTGTTTTGTGTTTAATAAATAATGGATCTGTCATCTAGCCACTTTTTGCTTATTCCTAATTCCCAGCACAAGTAGTTCTGACTAAACCTCCTAGGATTTGTTCATCGTGCCTCTGGCTAAATGGGGCAGTATTGAGGCAGTGCACTGTGAGAACCAGTGTTTATTTCTTTTTCTGTTCCTTGAAATGTTTATTAAAATTATTTCAGCAATCATTCATTTTAGGTGTTTTTGCCGCTGGGTTCCATCTGTTCCTTACTTCCAGGAAGTTACGTTTTTACATTTAGTTGTCTGACTGACAGGTTTGGTGATTTTTAACATTATTGAGACTCAAGATTATTAATACGGTTATGTCCATCTGAACAACATCTAAAGAATATGACGGGCAAATCTGTATACAGATGTGCTCAAGGTTATCAGAGATTTGATGGCACCAACTTTAAAAACATCTACCAATTTAACGATTAGATCTTCAATTAAACGTGGGGCCCATGCTTTTATGTACACGGGGAAAGAGTCCTTCTTACACTATTCAGTGCACTAAAGACTCCATTTAAAAACTGCTTTATGAGCAAACAGCTCATCTCTTACTGATTTTACAGCTTGTCATCTACCTTTCAAGATATATATTGTAATACTGTCATCAGCAGCCCTTTTTTAATAGTTGTTTTTGAGGCCCTAAGTGAGAAGACGGATCTCAAAATCATAGGCACTGCTTTAAAGGGTTCAAATATGCAAATGATGAAAGATGAAAGAATTTGGATGACCTGAAGGATTTTTCTGAAAAACATTGGGCAGTTTAACTGTTAACAGGACAAACAAGGGAATCAACAGCCGTGGATCATGATGCAGTATTAAGAATCAAGGGTTCATAAACTTTTTTTATAGTCAAGACTTTTTTTTTTAAAGTAAAATCTGATTCAGGCAATACTAAATAAAAAATAACTCATTTTGTATGATTCCACTATCGTTAAAATTAACATTTTCCAAGAGCAAATTTTGAATTTTTTTAAATTGAGCACAACTGTATATATAAATGTCTGCATTTGATTGGTAGGGTCTGTTAACGTGACATCTGTTATAACATTTTGTGGGATCAAATCAAATGTCATTAAGTGATCATTATTTTCCAGCTGATGGTCATAATTATGGTAGCTCACTGGGGAAAGTCAAGTGATTGAAACAAATGAACCTTGCACTTCACATATATGTGTAGTCAACACTGCTTGTCTAGTCACATTTATATAGCACTTTATACAATACAGATCAATTTAGAACAACTTTACAGTCATAAACAGCATCAACAACAGCAAATCAAAACAGTATCAAATCATGTTGAAAAATTCTTCAATGAGGAAACAATACATCCACTTCTAATTACTAAAAAGCCTCTAGAGAAGAAAATATAGCGCCATTATTCAGCTCAATTCAATTCCTACCGTGTTCTCATCCAATAATTACAAAAAATAGTGGGAGCTTTAAATTCTACGGCTCGGTTACGCAATTACCATGCGCAAAATATGTTTTTATTTGGGATTTTTAGTCATGTTAAATCAAGGTCTGTTAAATAATCTCATGATATACCTCAGCTATGATCAACTAAACTGAATGCTTAAACATGGAGGAAGATATAATATTTAGCAACTGCTCTCTTGCACAATGTATTTACAAATAATATGATTTACAACTGTTAGTCCCGACATAAAGGCATTGCTAATAGTGTGCCAAATTAATATTTTGTATATTAATATTTTGTCTCGCTGTCGAATAAGCACAACCATCGACTACAGGTCATTTTTAGAAACTTCCCTGAGAAATGTGAAATCGCTCTATTTCTCAGGTGGACCTTAAAAAGAATACATTTTGTCATCACTAATTAAAGCAATGCTTTTCTCTATGACTGGTTGAAAACTCAAGTACAGGGTATTTGCAGCATTCCCACACCCAACACACACACACTTCCAGACTGTATATTTTATGGTTCTTTGAAACTTGCCAAAGGCAAAATAAAAAAACAACTCAAGATTTCTCCTTTGCATGCCATCTCAGGTGTCTCTTTAAGTGTGCCGACAGGATAAATCTCTGACCACAGTGATCACATTTAAAGGGCATCGCTCCAGCATGATAGATTACAGGAGTTTTGAAATTGCACACTTGCGCCATTTTCTTGTCATTTTGAGGACTTTGGCTTGATTTCTCGCCCACATGAATTTTCATGTGACTTGTTAGGTTTCCTTGATGTCTGAAATTATTCCCACACTGATGGCACGTGAAAGGCCTCTCTCCGAAATGGCATATTATGTGTTTCTTCAGGTCTCCTTTGCGTGTGAAGCTCTTTTCACACTGTGTGCATGTGAAAGGCTTGTTTCCGTTGTGAATTAACAAGTGATTCTGGAGGTTGATTTTCTGCGTGTAACTCTTTCCACACTGAAGGCACGTGTACGGCCTCTCGCTGTGGATTGTCATGTGATCCTTAAGGTCTTCTTTAGATTTGTAGCTCGTTCCACAATGTGGGCATCCAAACGATTTTACTTGGCCTCTTTTTGAGTTTTCCCCAGTTGTGAAGCTTTGAGACTCCTGATTTTTCTCCACTTCATTCTGATCTTGACTTTCCTCCTCCACTTCCACTTCAATCTGGTCTAAAATAAACAAGTTAATAATCAATTCAAGAGTAACAATGGTGGAAGATGATGAATAACCCTCATATGGACTGCAGATAAAAAGTCACTATTGTCATTTGCATGCTAAAGGCTTCAAACGATGGTAAACAAATACACACAACAATCATTTGATTTTTTATTTTTTTTCTATTCAGGATCGGACACCAACCTCTTTGCTCTTCAGTTTGTTCTTCTTTCACTCTGAATGGTTCTAGTTCATTCAGATCCACAATCTCCACTTTAATAAACTCCATCGTCACGCAGATCTCGGTCGATAAACCTCTGGCTTTTCCTGTTCGTTTTGAAGCGATCATGATCGAGATGATGATGATGATGATGATGATGGTCAAACCGAGAGGAAATAAAAGGCACAATACATTATTCTGTTACGGGTAAATGTAACTCAGAAATTAAGATTTCTGCTAAAAGACGCCATCGACACGTCACATAAATGCATTTTAAATACAATCAATAACAACCAACATTCGTTTAAGCATTACTAAAAACAAAACGGTTTTAGTAGCATTGCCAGGTTGTTTAAACAAAAAAAGTGAAGAACTTTGAACGTTTTGTATACAGATGAAAACAAACCTTTTATCCAGCGGACATTAGAGAAGGCGCGGGCGCAGGCTTATGACGTCACACGAAGACACCGCCGTTCAGAGAATCAAAATAAAAGTCTCCAGTATTAAAATATGTATCGTTAAAATTTAAAAAACGTTCAAAGTTGTTTAAAAATGTCATTATATTTTTTAAATTTGATGTAACTACTGCCCTGTTCCTGCCTTGCTGTCTTCTTTTAAAAACAACTTCTTCACACATATAATTTAATTTCTTAGAGATATGCTGTACAAAAATGAACACATGTATTATGATAGTTATTGCGCAAGGGTTTGACATTATTTTGGTTAGTCAATTAGTTAATTATACAGATGTCAACTTTAAGTACGAGTAATTTGTATTTTATTATGCAATGATGACAGCAGTAGCTAATCCTATCGCTTTTGTAATTGGCTTTGCAAATCATTTGTTTCTGACGTGACCAGTGATTCATTAGGCTTGTTTGAGATGAGCAAAATCTGCGCAGAACCGATCACCGGTGATCAGCGCGAGATGCATGCCGGTTAGAAATGTGTCCGAGGGCGGTCCGCCTTGCTCTGATGTCATGCTGACGTATGTCAAAAATCTCTCTTTAATTGAACATCAGAACTGGACCACGGAGCAATAGAAGAAGGTGGCCTGGTCTGATTAATCCCTTTTCTTTTACATCTGATGGCCGGGTGCGTGTGCGTTGCTTGCCTGGGGAACATGGCACAAGGATACACTATGGAAGAAGGCAAGCTGATGGAGGCAATGTGAAGTTTTGAGCAATGTTCTGGTAGGAAACCTTGGGTCCTGCCATCCACATGGATGACACATTGGGCCTACCACCGGCATTGTTGTAGAACACGTACACACTTGGATGGAAATGGTATTCCCTGGTGGCAGCTGCCTCTTTCAGCAGGATAATGCACACTGCCACAAAGCAAAAATGGTTCAGGAATGGTTTGAGGAGGACAACAACGATTTTGAAGTGTTGACTTGTCCTCCAAATTCCAAATTTCCTGAACAAACAAGTATGATCCATGGAGGCCCTACCTCGCAACTTACAGGACTTAAAGATCTGCTGCTAACATCTTGGTGCCAGATAACACAGCATACCTTCAGGGATTTAGTGGAGCCCATGCCTCAACGGGTCATGGCTATTTTGGCAGCAAAAGAGGGACCAGCACAATATTAGGAATAATATTAAAATCAAATAGTTATTTGGTTGAGAGGCCCAATGAATATTATTTTGTTTTAGATAGTTGAAACTAGAGTTAAAACTATAATAATAATATTCATAGGCCCTATACTCATAGCCCTGTATATACATATTAAAATGTAACCAATAAAAAATAAGATACTTGCAAAAACAAATCTAGGATATTTTATCTACATGTCCTCATGTGACCATTACCAACATCAGACAAGTTTTAACATGCAAATGTGTGTTGAATTATTGATCAATTACATTTAAAGTCTGAGGGTTTGATGTTGAGTGTGATAAATTATTGAATTGTCAAATGTTTGAATCACTTGAAAATGTCTTATTCATTTATATGAATAATTGTTGATTGTGTAGTAGATCTGAGCATACAGTAGGAGTACATCCTTAACAACTCAGGAACAAACAGGGTTGGAGCAGAGTCCTGCATTGAAAGTGAGGAGGATTTGTGACACAGCAAAAAGACAAGACCCCACATCGACAACTCTCGCTTCTTCAGAAAGTGGTCAGACTTCTTGTCAAAAACAAAATATCACATATTTGTTTGGCATTATCCTCTGCATATAGAGTGGTCTGTTCTATCTGGTATTACTTTTATTGCTTTAAGGGTCTCATCCAAACACGGAGACTGGAAACCTGATGAATGATAGGAACAGGCCTGCAGTTACACCTGAGTCAGAATTCGAGCTTCAGTGTCAGAAATTCTACAGGTAACTGACTGGTAAACTTATACTACTGTGTTGCAGTGGTACAAGATTCACAGTACCATAACAGCGTCCGGAAATATCATGGTTTAATGGTAGGGTCCTGCACATTAAAATGTGATATTGAGTCCTTGTATATTTTTCATAAAATAAAAAAAATCATTTTTTTTTTCATTGTATACCTTTTTTTACTCTTACTTAGGAATGTAACAATACACTCGTCACAATTCGATACAAATCGCGTTACTGAACTCACGAGTAATCACTTTTAACCGCATATTGTAATATGTATCGTGTTGTGTCTACAATATAATTCCTTATGCTGCCTCTAGAGACACTGGGTAGTAGGCATGAGGAAAAGTTACCTTAGAACAGAAGAAGAGTGTTGGAGTGAGTGTGAACATGTGAAGTTGCTGTTCAGAATAAAAGTAAACGATCTCCGAGGATACAGATGGTGTTGTGCTTACTTACTACCTGCAGATCTAACAAATTGGCGACGAGGATACTAAGTTTTAAGTATTGACTGATCAACAATGTCTGTGAATGTCTCTGCACCGCCAACGTCTCTGCCCCGTCCGGGAGAGCCTATTCCATTCCACATGTGGTTGCGCATGTTCGAAAACGATTTGCTGGTAATCAACGCAGTGGGCTCTGCATGGCCTGATGCTCAAAAGAGGGCTGCATTACTTCACTGTTTAGGCTAGGGGTCCCCAAACTCGGTCCTAGAGGGCCGCTGTCCTGCAGAGTTTAGCTCCAACCCCAGTCACACACACCTGAAACAGCTAATCAATGCCTAATATAGCTAAAATAGGACCTATTACGACATTGATTACCTGGTTCAGGTGTGTTTGATTGGGGTTTTTCCTCCAGAACCGAGTCTGGGGACCCCTGGATTAGGCGCTGAGGGCCAATAGACCTTTAACGCACTGCCAGACATCGGTGAGACATATGATATGGCAATTGCTGCTTTAAAAAAAAAACAGTTCATTCCCAAAGTCAATGTGGTCGTGGAGCGGCATACATTCAGAAAAAGAGTACAAGCGCCACACGAAAGCATACAACAGTATGTTTCTGCTTTGCATGCACTCGTCGCTAACTGTGAGTGTGAGGATAAAGATCCAGACTCTATTTTGCCTCTCAGTATTTATAAACATCACTTAAGTATAGGGTTGGGCATCGAGAACCGGTTCTAACTTGGAACCGTTTAAAAAATAACGATTCCATTGGAATCGTTTAGAAAATGTATTTTCGGTTCCGATCTTCGGTTCCAAGCGCGCAAGTTTTGGTTTCCATGGCCACCTGATTTCCGGTGCTTGCGCGCCCGCTTGTTCTTTTAGTCATGGAAGCCCGGTAAGCGGCTCTGAAGTGTGGATTTATTTCACTTTTAAAAGCCTGGGTCGGCACAGTGCAACTAGTGTTGTCAAAAATATCGATACTGAAATATCTGAAAAGATACGATAGCCTGCTCAGCCTACACAAGCCATCCCAGCTGCTCTCCTCTCCTCTCCTCTCCTCTCCTCTCTGACCGACAGCGGGTTGACGCACAGCCGCATATTCTCATTCAGCCGGTTAACCTCTGAACACGACAGACGCGCGTTCTGCTGGACTTTTCCTTACGACAGCGTGTTAGTGTTAGTGTGTGTGATCGGTCTGAATTTCGCGCGGGATTGCACATAATTCTACGAATCCCCGCAGATTTCAAGCTCACATCTGAAGCGCACACACACACATAGTCTACCGTAATAAAGCCGCCCCTGACATACAAGTGCAAATATTCGCTTCTTTTTACAGCTTATTATTGGTCAAATACACTCAAACAAATTCTCAGTGCACATTTTGAACAGTATGTAAACACAGTCTTAAACAATTCAGGAAGAAATGAAGAATGAGTAACAGGAGCAGTGTTCAGGATCCATGAGTGCGGCAGCTCTTAAAGGGACAGCAGTCATTTGTTATCCAAAGTCAAACTACAAAAAGACAAACGATCACACTGCTCTTGACTGATCAACTTGTCTAACTTTAATGGTTTTATATGAAACTATTTATTTTTTTGCAAAAACATAATCCAATGTTATTTTAAATTTATTTAGCCACTTTGTGTTTTTTTTATTCAGTTTCTTACCTGAATGTTAGACCTACCTGAAAAAATAAAGCAGTCTATTTCATTTATATCTTTTATTCTATTGTATTTATTTGTGCTATTTTTTGTAATATGTATGTTTGTTTATTCAATTTAACATTCAAAATCAAGCTTACTTGTGCTGTGTGTAAACTATTGCAACACAATTACCCCGTTGTAAAAAATACATTGAGTTAACAAATATTTGTGAGATATTTTAATAGGAATTGATCAATGTTTATATATGAGAAAAAGCTTAAAAGCTTTTTCATATAAAGTGATCTCTTCAGAAGAAATGTTTGATTGCCTAGACTTTCAAAAGACAGACAAAAAAAAAATATATAAAAAATATCTAATTGACAGTATATGTAGCGTTTTTCCCCCGTTGTATTGAAAATAGCATTGAATATCGATGAGACACGTTTTGACTCCACCCCTCAAAGAATCGGAATCGAGAATCGAAAAGAACCAGAATCGAAAGTACGAATCGGAATCGGAATCAGAATCGTTCAAATCAAAACGATGCCCAACCCTACTTAAGTACCACACAATTATCAAGACCACTTGTCTTGTGACATATACAAAGGAACAGATACCTGAAAAAAAGGATTCTGTTGTGGAGAAGGAGGCTCTGCCATGTGTGTGGGCTACTGAGAAAAGGCGAACGTACGTGTGGGGCCATCGCTTTACGATTTCACAGGCGGACAGGATTTGTCATGACACCGGCTTTTATTTGAAGCAGGCTTTTATTAGGGGCAGGCCTGTATTTCTAATTCCATCTGTTTGAAATAATATTGCTTTATGTAAACCGTTTTCAATTTAAAGTGATCGATCCAGTGGACAAATATCATTGATTTTTTAAAGAAACATTTGCAAAAATATCACCATACAACAAAATAATAAGCTTTTTTTGTAATTTGGCGCGCAGCTCCGCATCCAAAGATGGACGAGTTCTCAGCGAATCTAGCCGAGCATGACGTCTCATCACACCGGCCCCCAGTTTGCACATACAAATTAGGTGCGATTATGGCAGTTAATGACCCAACACGCGTTCACCATTGTAACTTTTTTAGCTGAACTAGTTCTACTTTTAGAACTAAAAGCGTCAATTTCCTATACAACACAGTATCGACAGCGGCCTCCGTGACCTAAAGTCCCAAAATGCATTGTGTTGCTTACGTCACGATCCCAGACTCTATAGAAGAGACCAGGATTAGTGTGTGTCGCACTGGCATGACTCGCATCGGGGCACGTGGCATCAGGATGGTTTCGCATTAAATAAACGGCATTTAGGAGATTATCCACTCATTTTCCCCTGGCCTTTATTTGAGACCGGCCTTTATTTGTTCGTGCTGACCATGCCCCCGGCCACTATCAGAGGCCCGGTGTCATGACAAATCCTGTCCGCCTATGAAATTGTGTCCGCTGGTAGCGGTATTAAATGCCTGATCAAAAGTTGTTATACATGGTTCTGGACAAGCAATTGTTTAAAAATAAACTATGAATTCATTGCCTATTAGCTACTAATCTTTCTAGGGAACAGACGTGATTAAATGTGATGTGACTAAAGAAAGAACGACTTGGATCGGGAGGGGAGGCAAGCGCAATTAATTAATCATTTCTTTCTCAAAGTTTACCCAAGACTGTATTAGCTAGTTTATTTTTTTATTCCAAAGATACTATATGTGTTGAAAAATGTAACATTTTAATTAGATTCTGCTTAAATGAACGAAATGACTTGGAAAAAAGATTTGTTCATTTTGCTGAGTGAGATTCAAAGATCCTAGTCAGTAAAATGATCCGAACTTCCCACCACTACATATAATTTCCTAGACTGGGTAAACCCAGCCCAATCTACCGGCAATTTGATTTTGCCCTACAGCTCAGGTTGGGAAGTAGAAACCTGTACATATTTCTATCCTGCTTCTGTTACAAATCTGCAGGGAGCTTGTTAGGGAATACCAATATGGCGGCGCCTTCAATTTTTAATGATGTCTTGTGAGTTCTCTATATCCACAACTTTCCTGCAAGTCTTAGTGGGCGTCGCCATGACACTCGATACTTCCGGTTGACGGTATCTCAATTCCGGTTTAGCACACATAACAGTTATGCTGCATTCACACCAGACGCGAGTGACGCAAATAAATAGTGCAATTCGTGCGAAGTTGGACGCGTAAACATTTTGAATCCATTTGCTTCATTCACTACACAACAGACGCGCATTTGCGTCATGGGAGGGGCTTCTGCCAGGCAGCGGCAGTCGTCAGAAGGACTAGCCGAATTAAGGCTGCTCTCGCCGGGGTTAATGAGCACTGAGCGCCTGGGTCTCACACCTCCGAAACCTTGCTTCCATAAACCATGCAACAAAAACGGACCCGTTTGACATGTTGCCTAGCAGCACCCTACACCTTCCATTCAATGCCCAACGAGCTTCAAATAAACTCAAGAATTGTGATGTAGAAGTAATATTTGTAATTTAATATTTGTAATTGTTGAAATGTTGATCATGTCAGACATTGTCAGTAGACTTTTTTTTTAATCAACATGAAAATAGATGCATGAACTTCAATGAATTTTAATGCACTGTAATAAAAATTAACATTTAATTCCTGTAAATGTAATTTTTGAGTTTATATATTAGTTTAACCTATTTAAAATACTGCAGTAAAACTGTATAATTTTTTGCAAGGGGTATGTTTATTGTTTTCAATAATTTACAGATTTAATGTGTAGCAAGACCGCTCTAACGGCCTAACGTTACTATCCAAATAGAGACCTGCACTCCCGCGGGACCCAGCACAACCGAGTGCGGCGCGGGATAATATTTGATGGGTGAATGTGGATGCGGGTGAACAAAATAAATAACTAGAAACAAATAAACCTTTATTTATAATAAAATAAAATCGATTTACAGGCGCATGGACGGAAGGTAACTCTTGTGTGGTTCATAGGAACAGCCAAGCCTACCACACAGTGGCAAAATGTCTGCGCCGCATAACTCAGGTGAACCACTTAGTGTTACAGATATTAGTAAGTTCTTGTAAGATAGTCAGATCCATGCGACCATCTGGGACATATGATCATTTTGCCTGAAGCGTTGTTATAAAAGTCTACTCCTGAATCCTGATAATACAACCAACGTTTAGCTGATAACAGTACAGACTAACGTAAACCGGAAGTTCGTTACCGGCTTGTTCTACGTTGCCATAGCGATGATGGGAAAGGTCAGACTTCGGGAAAGTTGTGGATAGATCAGTGGCAGTGACTTTATTTTGACCATCAGAAATTGATTGGATTGTTGGATGGCTGATCTCATGTGAGTGACAGGTTGTCCCGCTCTTGTGCCAGAAAACACATCATCAGAGAAGAGGCTGCAAGTCACTGTCACTGCAAGAGGAAAACAAAGTTGTTTTGAGTAAAGATTACAAAGATTTATTTTTTTTTACAAGATTTAAAAATTACACAGATGAATAATTTATAATAAATACTGCAATATTCTATTTAAAAAACAAGAATTGCCAGTCTTGATTTCATTGTGACTTTAAAAAAAGACATCCATTAGCTCACTACTAATATGACATGGACCCAAACATGCAGCCCTATACATACACACAGCAATAGATTAAAGTACAAAATAACTTTTCTTCACAGTCATAAGCCAACAAATAAAACTGAATAATCATCTTTCGTTTTGCACCACAAGCAGTTACTCCATGACTCATTGAGTTGATTAATAATGTATAGGGTAACTGTGGAGTTTTTTAATGAATTAAATGAAGTTACCTTTAACCCTCTAATGCCTGAAAAATTTAATCCCAAAAGGGGAAAAAATATTATTTTCATTCAAAACAAGAAAATTATCATTTTTTATTATATATTTGTTGAAAATTAACAGAAAGGCATTCATAATTAAAAATATTACAAACAAGACTGAGCATACATTAAAGGGGGGGTGAAACACTCAGTTTCAGTCAATCTCATGTCAATCTTGACTACCTATAGAGTAGTAATGCATCCTTCAAATCTCCAAAAAGTCTTTAGTTTTATTATATTTATAAAAGAAATATGGCTGTAAACGTTGTTTTCAATCAGTTGAACAAATTCTTACACTCGAATGGATACTTTGACAATTTTCAATCTGGTTTCCGTCCACATCACAGTACAGAGACAGCGCTCATAAAGATTATAAATGATATTCGCTTAAACACTGATACAGGCAAAACATCAATTCTGGTTCTACTCGACCTCAGTGCAGCATTCAACACTGTTGACCACACCATACTTCTAGACAGGCTGGACAACTGGGTCGGGCATTCTGGGATGGTCCTCAAATGGTTCAGGTCATACTTAGAAGGGAGAGGTTATTATGTGAGTATAGGAGATCATAAGTCTGAGTGGACATCCATGACATGCGGAGTCCCACAAGGGTCAATTCTAGCACCACTCCTGTTTAACCTGTATATGCTGCCACTGAGCCAAATAATGAAAAATAACAATATTGCTTAACACAGCTATGCTGATGACACCCAGCTCTACTTAGCACTATCACCTAATGACTACAGCCCCATTGACTCCCTGTGCAAATGCATTGATGAAGTTAACAACTGGATGTGCCAAAACTATCTTCAGTTAAACAAAGACAAAACCGAAATCACTACATTTGGAAACAAAGATGAAATTCTCAAGGTGAACGCATATCTTGAGGCTAAAGGCCTGATAACAAAAAATCAAGTCAGGAATCTTGGAGTGATTTTGGAGTCAGACCTGAGTTTCAGTAGTCATGTCAAAGCAATAACTAAATCAGCATACTATCATCTGAAAAATATTGCAAGGATTAGATGTTTTGTCTCCAGGCAAGACTTAGAGAAACTCGTTCATGCTTTCATCACCAGTAGGGTGGATTATTGTAAAGGCCTTCTCGCTGGCCTTCCCAAAAAAGACCATTAGACAGCTGCAGCTCATACAGAACGCTGCTGCCAGGATTGTGAGCAGAACCAGAAAATATGACCATATCACACCAGTCCTCAGGTCTTTACACTGGCTTCCAGTTACATTTAGGATCAACTTTAAAGTACTATTACTTGTTTATAAATCACTCAATGAGCTGGGACCTCAATACATCGCAGATATGCTGATTAAATACAAACCCAACAGATCACTCAGATCAGCAGGATCAAGTCAGTTAGAAATACCAAGAGTTCACTCAAAGCAAGGAGAGTCTGCTTTTAGCTATTATGCCAGCCGCAGTTGGAACCAGCTTCCCGAACAGATCAGATGTGCTCCAACAGTAGCCACATTCAAATCCAGACTCAAAACACATCTGTTCAGCTGTGCATTTACTGAATGAGCTCTGAGCACTTTACGTCCGACTGATTGCACCCTATCTTATCTCTTTATTCTCTTTATAATTGTTTTAGTTTACCTTTGTTCTTCTTATCTCTGGTTATTGTTTATTTTATATGTTCTTTTGAGTTAAATATGATGAGTGAAAACTGGGTTTGATGGAAATAGTAAGTTTGACAATAAGGTTTGAGTATGTGTAAATCTGTGGAGGGTATGATGAGTGAGAATGGGTTTAACAAGAAGGTTATTGAGTAAAAATCAGGGAATAGTGATTAAAATGGATGTTATGAACGTGTTTGAGAAAGAAATGAATGAGAGGTGCTCTAATAAAGATGGTACATGTATGTAGGCTGTAAACTGAAGAATGTTTATTTTTTATATCAGACCATTATTGTGGATCTGACCTTTTTTTATTTTATTTTTTTTTATTTTATTATTATTATTCTTATTATTGTCTTTACAACTGTTTTTTACTATGCTTGTTTTAAATTTTTATTCGTCCATATACTCTTTTTTCTCATGCATTTGTTACCACTGTTTTAATTTATTTCTATGTAAAGCACTTTGAATTGGGCACTTGAATTAAAGCACTTTGAATTGGGCCATTGGGTATGAAATGTGCTATACAAATAAACTTGCCTTGCCGTGCCTTGCCTAAATAGTCTAAAATCGTACAACTTAATAATAGTTTCAAAATGTGAGAGAACACAAACATGACGATACAAAACTATTGATTTACCATTCTGATGTTTAGATGAAGTCATGTAGACCACCCTTCCCGACGACACCTCCCATGATTCCACACTTATTCACGACCTCGTCAAGATGCACCTTGCTACTTTCGACTAGCTGATCTCTGGCTCATTGGGGCTCTGGTTACAGTTGCCGCTGTGTGTTCAGCTCTTCCAGCATCCCCACATCCACAGCTTCACAGAGATGCAAACTGTATTCATGGACCACTCCTCTTTCCGTAGGTGATCAGGAAGCTCTCTGCAGTTCCAGTGTCACTCCTGCTCACCCTATACAAATATTCAAAACTGTTTATCTACACTTATTCTAACAATACAATCCAAGTCATGACTACTATGATTCAGATGTATACCTGATATACCTGTTCCGTGTAACCAGGGATGACGCTTAATGTCGACTAAACTGGGACGATCTGCCGTCGCGTCACTGAGACACCAGCTAATCAGCTGACGGCACTCTGTTACACACAACACAGTCTTCAGGAACACAAAAGAACAAACTTATCATGTAACAAACATTATACCTTTGACTGTTTGCTATCTCTTACCTGTAGACAGCTCTCTAGGGAAGAGCAGTCTGCTTTTGATGGAGACCCTCTTTGCAGCTCTGAAGGGGAAACACAGGATGTTGTAGAGCGTCACCCCCACTGACCAGACAGTAGCCGGTCCTGCATGATAGCGGTGCTGATGAAACCACTCAGGAGGGGCATATTCAGCAGTACCTGAGAGACCCAAGAAGACAAGAAACAATCACTGAAAAGGTTCCAGTCCAAAGAAATTCTCTCAAAGCAAAAGTTAACAGACATCCACAGTTTCCTTCTGTAACCAACCTGCAAAGGAGGTGTAGGCCGAGTCCTTTAGCAGGTCTCCACAACCAAAGTCTATCAGCTTGATGTCATGGGAAGCTGTGGAAATCAGCAGGTTCCCTGGCTTGACGTCCCGGTGCAGGACTCCGCGGCTCTCGCAGTGTTTCAGCGCGGTGATCAGCTGCACTAACACTTTCTTGGCGAAGCTCTCATCCACACAGCCGTTCTCCTTGCAGAAACTCTGCAGATCTTGGCAGGGAGCTGGCCATTCCAGGATCATGCTGTAACGGGTGTGACGCTCAAACCACTCCAAAAGCTGCAGGACGTTGGGGCAGGCAGGAGCTGAATTGACCCGGGTCATCAGTGCCACCTCCAGCGGCAGCAGACCCTTATCTTCCTGCAGGGCAAATGCACCATTATATCCAGAGCTGAATGAAACAGATAAAACAGAACAACAGATTCATGTTGGAACTTACAACTTTCAGCCTCTTTCGAGTCCTATCTTTAGACACGTACTTGATGGCGACCTGTAGACAGATAAACTAAAGTAAATCACACCTGCCTAATTGTGACAGATGACATTTTCTGATATCAGCATTTCTAAACGCTGTCTGGAAAAAGGAGGGAAAAAAAGTGTCTTACTGGCAGTCTGTCAGACCTGCGGATCCCAGCATACACAGAGCCGAATCTACCTCAACCCAGCATCGGGCCCTTCGAATATGCTTCTACAACATAAACGATCACAGGAAATGTCTTTAAGAGAAAACATGTTGCTGTATCTGAGGCTGTAAAAGGACATTACTCTGATGCAGTTCTTACATCATACAGCTGAAGAACATTTTATTGACAAATTATATAATAATGAGCAATAACTGTTAATATAAAGCTAATCTGACCTTTGCGAGAGCGTTTAGCTGGTCTTTTAATTGAAGTGTGTGGAATTCCATCATGTGGTCCCTCCTGGCTGCCGTCTTCCTCTTCCTGTCAGCCTGACCTGTGGAGACAGAAACAGACTCAAAAGGCAGAGGATTTAAAAGTCCAGGTACCTCCGGGCTCACTGTCTGGAAGTATATCCGCAGATTACGGCTGGGCTGGTTGAGATGTTCAGTTTATGACTGGCATGAAGTTGGTTTGACGTTAGACGTTTGATATTCGCAAATTTAGGGACCGTCTCTAAAGTTGCATACGACATTGGTATGCACGTTTCAAACTTCAATAACATTTGAATGGAATAATTTACTTCTTGATTACTTCATTAAATGTACTTTTAATGATTATAAAAAAATAAAAAATAAATGTTTTACCTTTGAGAGATTGTCTCCGTACTTGATCTCTTTCACCATTCATTATAACATTTGCTGTGAAGTGATCTAGTACATAAATCCTATGTCCATGGTCACTGTTGTTCGCCAACACTTGAAAATAGCATTGCATTGTCTAAGAATAAAAGCCCAGACATAAACTTGATTAGATAAATGTAAAAAAAAGAAAAAGAAAAAAACAAATGGTCACAACAAACTTTGATTTTGGTTTGAGAAAGCTCACCAAAATGACCAGATTGTATGAAAAAGATTTAAAAGTGTGAAGTTTGAAGGTTTTCAGTTTGAATTTTTTTTATCTGTTTTTAACTTTACATTTTAAGGGAGTTTTTTTCCAGTTTTGATTGCCATTTTCAGATCATATGGATTCAAAAAGGAGGAGGAGACAGAATCATACAATTTTGTCTCATAATAATAATAATAATAGTGTTTCAGTAGGTTGGCTTTCTCAAACCAACCTAATCAATTACCTTGCAGTTTTTCTCAGTTGCCTTGGCATAAAATTTGCAAAAAATTAAGTTCATTTCTCGGAACAATTTGCACAACATATTGGATTTGCAAGAGCCTGTGATTAAAACTGTACTTTATCGGTATGGCATATGTCAATTTTAACAGTACAAATGAACAGATTAATGAATATGGGAGATTGATTGCACAAGACTGGATAGGATTCATTTGTAGTATTAAGATCACAACATGCATACCATATTACAGTACACATCGGGCCTCGTTTCACCAGAAATGTGCATACACCCATGCCTTATCTACCCCTTCCTCTGTTTTCTGCTCTGTCTATATATATATATTCCTTCTAGTAGAAGATTCATGACATGCATGTTTGAGCAGTTTTAGAGAACTGGCTGTATCATTGGTTGATCTAATGCTTTACCCCTGAACACTTAGAAATGTATACATAATATATTTGTCACATTATGATAACTAGGTCAACCATTTTGCATTTAATGACTTATGTTATGAACTAATGACTGTATGCTTTGAGGGGTAAGACTATTCAACAGAGAACCATTTAATACATTTTGAACAATGTGGCATTAGCAATTGTAGGAAATAGCAGACAATTGTACATAATCAATAGCATGAATTTACCAAAGCATTTTAATTTTGTAAAAAAAAAAAAAAGATAAAATGCTTTTATGATTTGCACAAGTGACTAGATAATGTGGTGGTTGAACAAATAGTTTTGAGATTTTCAGCTCTGATCTGAGAAATGTGCCAAAGTTATTTTTTCTCACCTCCCCTGCCAGCCATTTATGTGGCTGGAGTGTTTTCAGCCTCGAATGATGCAGGATAAAGGACCTTTTTTTGTCCTTTGACTGTGTGATGGCAATGACAATCTCACATGCTTTCTTGGACCACAGAGATTGGATCTGTAATGCGATATTTGAATTTAATACTAAATGTACTATGAGTTAATGTTAACAAAAGCTTAATTACATGATTGAGAATTTCATTGTACCTGGGCTGATGTATCATCTAAATGATCCTCAGGCACTGCTGGTCTTTCAGATGTTGATTTCTTGGCCCATTGCTCTTCAACTTGAGAAAGACTATCAAGATTTTGCATCATCTGACGGATGGATGGATGGATGGATGAGTTAATGTAAACAAAAGCAACATGATTAAGAATTTTATTATACCTGTGCTGTCGTATCCTCTGAATGATCCTCAGGTGTTTTCTTTGTCCTGTGTCTTTTTGTTTGAGGCACTGCTGGTCTTTGAGATGTTGATTTCTTGGCCCATTGTTCTTGAGAAAGACTATCAAGATTTTGCATCATCATCTGATGGAAGGATGGATGGATGGATGAATAGATACATAGATAGATAGATAGATAGATAGATAGATAGATAGATAGATAGATAGATAGATAGATAGATAGATAGATAGATAGATACATAGATAGATACATAGATAGATAGATAGATAGATAGATAGATAGATAGATAGATAGATAGATAGATAGATAGATAGATACAAAAGCTTTATTTACATGATTGAGAATTTCATTATACCTTGGCTGATGTATCCTCAGAATGATCCTCAGGTGTTTTCTTTGTCTTGCGTCTTTTTGGTTGGGGCACTGCTTCTGGTGGATCAAAATACTTTGAACAACGCTTTGCAGATCTTTCAGATATGGATCTTTTGGCCCATTTCTCCTCTTGCTGGTCAATGGTCTTTTGCTTGGGAGATGCACTTTGTGACTGACTATCAATACTATGCATCATCTGATGTTGTGTATATCTTCCTTGTAGAGAGTTAAACGTCTTTGTAATGAACTTCTTTCGATGTAAAATGTGATTCTTTACAATTGAGAACCACTGCTCCACATGGCAATTTGTCTCCCTTGTTTTGATTTCTTTGTTGGTCTCTTTGGCGTATCTGCTCAGGTCCCCAAGCAATATGCCACTCCAAAGGGGAAAAATGCCCATATAGTTCTTTATAAGGACATTCATGATCCCTGGGCAGTAGAAGTCATTATTTATGTTACTCTCTGTCTCTGCACACCTGGCCTTTTCTAGAAGACTGTTGAACACATGTGTGAAGGGAGATTTGCCACATATTGTCCTGATGTTGCTCGAACTCTCCATATCTTCTGCGTACGGTAGAAGTATTTCAACCATTGTAGTAGGTTTGGACTTTAGGATATTTTGGTTCAGTGTCTTTTTTGCCTCCATAACTTTTTTTGAATTGTTTGCTGATGTAAACAACACAGCCATATCTTCAAAGATGTGAAGCGCTTCCTGTAGGGTGGAACTGTTAAGTAGAAGACCAAAAGAGTATGTGGCATATTCCTTCACAGGATGGTCACCAGTTTCCTTTGAAAAGGCTTGTGTTATAGCCTTTATAATGTGAGATGAACAGAGATGGAGCACTGTGAAATTCACTGCATCTGCACTTTTCACTTTTTGGCTGACAATTAAATGTGCTCTGTTTATATAGGATGAGACACTTTCTTTATTGAAGGCCAGGAGGACACTACCAATGAGTGCCCAGCTAAAATCAGTCTCAACCTGGTGGACCTTCCGTGTCGTTATCTGACTTAGATGTCTTAGTGTTTCCATCTGCCAAAATGTGAGAGTTGGTATGGAGTGCTGGTTAGATATTAGTTTAGACACAGGAATGGGTGGTTTATCCTTCCCCTTTCCAGGGAGAACAAGGGCATAATAAAGGATTCTTTTGTTTTGTTTGGGAATCCTTGACATGACGCTGCCTGTAGCATCTAGATGCAATGTGACTGGGGGTGAGTTTTTTAAATGCTCTGCCAGTATTCGTAGACCACAATCTGTATACAAGTGGACACCAACTGGGTCCACTTGTAAATGTTGAATGTAACCTGCCACTTGAGAGGCAGTACCACTGCACTCCTTCATGACCTTCTGAGAGAGCATCATCTCCATTATAATATCATCATGGAGTCTAGTGCTTTTCCTAACTTCACTGGATATTCCTCTTAGGACATTCATAGTAAGGCATCTGGAGATGTTTCCAGCCAAGATCTCATCTGGTGGTGTGCTTCTCAGTGATTCGTAGTAGTGCTGACTTACTCCTTTTGCTATTGTTGCAGCAATTTTTCCTCTTTTAGTGAATTTTGCATTTCTGAATTTTTATTATTTGTCCTTGTGGGTCACATCACCAATTTGCATGACATGTATGTCAATATGCTTCTGGAATGGTTTGGGCTTTGTTTGTATTGTAAACTTGTATTTTGCTGAGCAATCATTAAAGACACAGACAGCAAGTGCCCTGAAATAAGGTGCTCTTTTTTTATGACTTTTCCGGCATTTTACATGCTGGTACTTGAATGAAAGGACACAGTTTTATTTAATTCACAGCAAGGATTTACTTTGGTGAACGCTTCATAAAAGACATCTGTCCAGGGCTTTTGTAACTGAGTTGAGTCTGCATTTGACTTTATTTTTTTCCAACTACTTGTTTTTATGGTCACTACAAAAACATTTTTATGACTGTAAATTTTTTGGTCCTGGTCTTGTTTTCCTCAAGCTTCCGGTGTCTGACTTATCGGTATTTACATCATTATCAGGATTGTTATGGTTCCTGTCTCCAGCCTCATCATCCAGGTGTCGGCTATCATGCACATCTTTTATATTTTTGATTTATATTAAAATATACTGTCAAGTCATACTTAAATATTGCTTTTTTTCACTACTGTATATTGGCTCATATATAAATATGTCATAATTTAGAGCTCAATAACATTTGAATGGAATAATTTACAGTCATAAATCCAACTGTACAGGGTTCATCCAGGTGTCGGCTATCATGCACATCTTTTATATTTTTGATTTATATTAAAATATACTGTCAAGTCATACTTAAAGATTGCTGTTTTCACTACTGTATATTGGCTCATATATACATAATGTGCTCTGAAATAAATAACGGACACAGACCAGCAGATTGGATAGATTCGCTCCGTCAGTAGACTCATCAACTTGTAGTGAGAAGAGTTCACTTTTTTTATTCTGCTTATTAGCTGGCTGCGGATGTCAGTAGATATTGAATCAACGCGACAAGCCACAGTATTGTCGGAGAGAGGGATTTTGTCCAGCATCTTTGCAGCTTTCTCTCCGAGCATACAGTTTACCATGTCTTTGGCAACTGGTAAGCACAGATTTTCTCCAATTGTGTGGGGCATACCTCGTTTAGCTATGCGGTAACTCGCCAGATATGAAGCTTTCTGTGCATTTTTAGAAGCACCTAAGCCTGAATGGGAGTGGATAATTTGTTTATTTTTCTGCAGTTCCTCAAATTTTCCTTGGAAAAAAACTTGCAGGCATGTCTTGTAAGTGACTGTGTTTTGTTTTTAAGTGCCGAACCATATATGATGGCTTGATACTGTTAGCTAAAACTTCTCTACACTTAACTTACACATTGCGGGCTCGGACTTTCTGTATCACCAATCCATGTAAACCCAAAACCAATGTAACTGTCACAGTATTTGCGTTTCTTGCTTGTCTCTAATGTAGACCCACCTTACGCTTCTGTGCCCGGTTGCATAAAACACCTTAAGTGAAAATTTCCCTTAAGATCGCCCTTAGGTTTCCCTTAAACTTAAAGGGGGGGTGAAATGCTGTTTCATGCATACTGATCTTTTTACACTGTTAAAGACATGGAATCCCATACTAAACATGGACAAAGTTTCAAAAGTTAAGGTGGACGTTTGATGGGAGTATTTCTTTGTCAAAAATACTACTTCCGGTTAGTCATAAGTTTCGGCAAGTTTTTTGCGATCATGCGTCCCCATTGACGTTAGTGGGGGCGGAATTTCCTTGTATGGGCCTTACGGACAATTCTACCGGAAGCGTGTGAGAGAGAGAGGGGGAGAGAGAGAGAGGGAGAGAGCGAAAGCAACAGGCTATGCCCATCAAAGCGCTCGTAGGCTGCGCTGCACAGGTAATGTGCACAATTAACAATGACATCAAAAAGTGCGTTTTTGGTTGCCAGACCAAGACAGTCCTGCACAGATTCCCCCAAAACCCCGCGGTAAGGCAACAGTGGATGTAATTTGCTTTTCCGGATCAGCAACTGAGTTGCGCGAATGTTTATATCTGTTCGCTGCATTTCGGTGCCGACTGTTTCACAAGGCCCAGCTCGACACAGGATTTTCCAATAGCCTAATGCTGAAGGATGGAGCAGTCCCAACGTTAGAACCGCGGGCGGTGAGTTAGACTGCTTCAAATGTCTGTGTCTATGCTCATCAAGTAGCCCAAACATGATCACGTATAGTTACTATATATATTACTATATATAGAAATTGATCAATAGAGCATGCGATGTGTAGTGCCCCAGCAAACACAAAACGTTTTTACAACGTTCCACAACGTTGTATTCTGGTTGCAATTAGGTAATGTTGTAGTACAACGTTTTAAAGACGTTTTAAAAACGTTTTTTAAAATAGAAAAATAATGTAACCAAAATAAAACGTTTTAAAAACGTTGTGAAAATACCAACCTGGGACGTTTTCTTTAAGTAGTCAAAAAAACGTAAATATCACGTTTGTTTACTACGGAAACAAAACTAGACCAAACTACAACTTTTGGGAGACGTTTTATTCAGGTGTTAAAATAACGTTATCTGCACGTTGGAAAAAAAACGTTTTAAAAACGTTGTGAAAATACCAACCTGGGACGTTTTCTTTAAGTAGTCAAAAAAACGTAAATATCACGTTTGTCTACTACGAAAACTAAACTAGACCAAACTACAACCTTTGGTAGACGTTTTATCCAGGTGTTAAAATAACGTGATCTGAACGTTGGAATAAAACGTTTTAAAAACGTCATGGTAGTACCAAAATACAACCATATGCCAAACCTCCAACGGTAGGCTACGTTCTGTTTGTGGAAAATATACACAGAATATAAACAGAACGTGACAGTAACATTTTAACATCAACGATTCAGTGACTGATCGAGTAACAGATGAGGCTGATGCAGAGCTGAGCATTCTATATCAATGTTGTGAATATACTTTAAGATGCTCATTTAACTGATAGAATAGCTATATTAGAGTATTATATATTATATTATATTATATTATATTATATTATACAAGCTTTCATTCTCATTCCATTTAAAGTTTTACGTAGGCATAGGCTGCAGTTTCCACTTAAACGGTGGCCTACTTAACTATCGGGATATTATACTTCAGTATAAAAATATGTATTCATGTAAACGCAACACTGCACAAATTACACATGACGTGTTTAACGTGTGTGCGTGTTGAACATTCGAGTCGCTTTTAAACTGGAGCGGATGGAATTACCATGGAAACGGGGCAGCTCGTCTGACAACAAGCAGCAAGGCTCCGTCTGCCACTGTTGTTTTCACTAATTTCAGGTAAGTTTAGTCCCTAATATTACACATATAATACATACAACTGTTCTTGACACTTTCTAACACGCTTCTGTTGAATATTTACTGTAAAGAAATGGTTTAGTGTCTTCGGAAAAAGTCCGTTAGCGTCTTAACCGTTAGGCTAATTAAGAGGTAACGTTAGGCTAACTATAGCCCTGAGCTCTTATTTATGAAAGTTGGGCTTTTAATTCCATATTATGTGTAGATAAGAGATTTTGTTAATGTTTTGCCGGCTATTTGTCAATGATTGAATGAAAGGAACGTTAATTTAAGTATTTAACCAAACAGTTTGCACTTTACGTGACTCGGTGACGTCACTCACATGCGCTATTTCAAACATGTTTGATCTTTCATAGTAAACAAGTATTGACCACGACACGTATATAACCATGCATCTGTAAAACCTAAACGTAAATTCTGGTATCTTACGATATTATATATTGTATATATCCTGTATATTAATCTTTTTTTTTTTTTTTGCTGCATTTTCACCTATGCACTAGTTTATTTATTTCTAATAAACCTACCTGAGTGACATTGTATAGTTTACCACTTATTGTTGGCTCTGTGACAAATTGTTTATGTTCCTAGATTGTGATGGCTGTCCAGCACTATGAACCATCTGACTTGTAAGTAAAACATACATACATCCATCCATACATACATACATACATACATACATACATACATACAACCATACATACATTCCTGTGTGTATATGTTGATCATTCTATCAAATTAAATGGTTAAATGTTCATTAATTAACTCTGAGATCAACTTTGCAGATGCAGTTCATGTGTGCGTATAGGGAGACAGTAGATACTGAAATCATCACGAGTGTCTGGCGTGCTTCGGTTTAAGTAGTAGTAGTTATTTACATACTATAGACATGGCAGAACAAAGACTTCAGATTTCAGTTCCAGTCTTTTTGAGCTTTAATATTCAGACACTAGTCTGTATCAATATCTGATTCATTGTAGAGCCCTTATTTTGATTTATACATAAAGAATATTTCCAAATTCTGTAACGTTCTGCTTAATACAGTAAATTCCATTTGTGACTGGATTCTGTGATTTCATCCATGTTTGGCTCTACAAGGTATTTGCAGTATTAAAGAGAGGTAGTTTTGAGAGTGAATTATTGTTGTGTTATAAATTTGTTACCATTAGTATAAGAAGGGTAAGACTAAAAGACTAAATTTCAGTCCGGCAGAATTTTCTGCACACTTCACCACCGAGGCCAGATGAGCATTGTGAATGTATGAACCTCACATTATATTTATAACAATCCTTGTTGATGTTTGAATTGTATTTCAGGGCAGTTTGTGAAGACGGATAAACAAGAGATGTTGTGAAAACCAGGACAGAAGTCGGTTCCAGATCCACCTTCCAGACCAGACTTCTCTCTCATATGGATTGCTGTCTAATGGTGTATTATATGTTCTCTGCAGAATTAGGTGCATGCAGATATTACTCAGGAACACGACTAAACTTTGTTTGCTATAATACATCTATTAATGTACCAATGTGAAACAGACTAAAACACTTGACTGTTTCTCAAAATCAGGTATGCCAATATTATAAAATATTATTTATTGAACAATAATAGAGACAGAGTGTATTTAGGCCACGCCCACACCGGGGAGGAAACATTCCAACGCTCTCCATTGATTTTGTGTTGCGTGAAGCGGTCACCTCGTCTTTTTTTACTTATAACAAAAACGGCAATGTCTAAAAGCTCATATGTGACGAGGTGTGCAGCACACAAGGTAAAAAACACATAACTAAGTTTTTATAAGCTGTCGACCCCAAAAAACAAGCGTTTAAGGACAAAAGTGGATACAGGCAATAAGACGTGAAGCTTCAGCAAGAAGAATGGGTCAATTTTGGGATCCTGACACTCCATATGCCTACGTGTGCAGTAAACCTTTTGTTAAATATCCAAATGTCAGTTTTATATATTATATATTATATTTCCTGTCGCTGATTACTTTCCCCTCCAATGTGTGTAGTTCTCAGTGTAATATAGCATGACGCGCTCTGTCTCAAGTGCCTGTATCCACTTTAGTCTTTAAACACTCGTTGTTTTTTTGGGGTCAACAGCTTATAAAAACTTCTGGGTTTTGTTCCTGGGGTTTTTAGCTTGTTTAATGTACACCAGGTACAATAGAAAAAATAGATTGCAGTAAAATAACATATGCAATAACATAATCTGTAATTAGTTAAAATGAGAATTTACATTTTATAGATTAATCTCTTTTGTTCTAACATCTGTGCACTGAATTTTTATGGATTTTTCTCTACATTTTTTTGTTCATGTTCTTATTTAAATTCCCAGTCATTGCATAATTTGCATGTGCTGTACTTTATTTGTACCATTTTGTTTTATTGGCATACCGGTATTTTTATTTATCTGTTTAGAATTTTTTTCTTATTATTAATGAGAGCTTTAATTGTAGTCTTCTACAATTATCTCAAGGATTTCAATTTACATTATCTCTACTAAAAATGAAAAAGCTGTTATCATGTAACTTTTCTGTTGTTGTTCCAAACTTGTATGACTTTGTTAGACATTCGAGTTAATGTTTCTTATTCACCATTCACTTTCTTTTGTTCAAAAAAGTGAATAGTGTATAAGGAACATTATGCTTAATATCTCCTGACTTAAGGTTAACATTAACACCTCCCTTTGTGTTTAACAAAGGAAAGTCATACAGATTTAGATTGGAATAATGCAAGGATGAGTAAATGACAGATTTTTCTTTTTTTGTGAACTTACCTCTATCATATTGCTTTTTATATTGTGTGAATAAATACAATGACTGACAAATGTTGTGTGTAGTATAAATTATTAGTACTACATATGTTTATGTAGTTTAATAAAATGGGAAACAAACAGAGGTAAGGCCTAAGGTAAGGTGAAATGTAAAAAGCGCTATTAATAAGCTGAATATTAAGATTGACATAAATATTATAACGTGTGATTAGCCTTGACAAATTATACAGAGATCTAAAAAGACCACAATATATTTTTCTTACTGTAGTTATAATATTGTTTTTATATTAAAGATAACAGTAAAAACAAAAAAACATTTTGATCACAGCATGTGTGAAGTGAAGAACCAGTTTGAATGTGGTACGTTTCTACAACGTTGGAAGGAGATGGACGTGGTAGGTGACAAAAACGTTATAAACACATTTTTGCAATGTTGGAAGGAGAGGATATGGTAAGGTGATAAAAAAACGTTATAAATATAATTCTGCAACGTTGTAAGTAGACGCGGTAACGTGATAAAGACGTTTCTGCAACGTTACAAGGAGACGTGGCAACGTGATAAAGACGTTATAAGAACGTTTCTGCAACGTTGTGAAAAAACGTATTTATAACGTGAAAAAAACCCGACATCTGTCGTATTAAATACGTCGGATAAAAACGTTATCGCGACCTTTTCACAACATGAAAAAAACGTTTTTACAACGTTGCTGTGTTTGCTGGGGCGTGTACATTTGTTTAGCTGGCCACTATATGTGTAACTTTATGTTTGTGTATTGTAAAAGCACTCAACAATACACAAAGAGGGGGGAAATATGTTGAACTAAATAAGCACGCTTCTTCATTCAAATGCGCTACTATTCCGTGTCTATCTATGTAAACACTAACTTAACCTGTCTACACAAACCACGCGTAAACACACAAACACACGTGCACAACTGCACTTCCCACATGTACACCTTCAAAGACAAAAATACGACGATATAATTCAAGTATAAATATGTAAATAACACAAGCCGCTAAGCATATTATATAACGTTAGTTAGTGTATATCGTACCACATAGAGACGTCCTGCTCTAGTCGTTTTTGCTGCTGCTCCTGTTCAACTGCAGCCTCTGGGTCTGATTCCGGATCATAGATGTATGGCTGTATCTGATTAAAAGCCATATTTTTATTTTGAATAAAGTTTTTTCCCCGCTGTTAGGGATGACAGCTTTACGACGCACTCGACGCACTCAACACAATAGCAGCGCGCTGCTGCACACGTCATTATTTAGCTCCGCTCACACGACACGCCCCCACCCGCTCGGCTTTTTTCGGAAAGACTCGGAACAGCGCATCTTTCTTATATAATTATAAAAAAAATAAAGACTTTTCGGAGATATGCAGGATGCAATGCTACTCTATAGGTACTCAAGATTGACATGACACTGACTGAAACTGAGTGTTTCACCCCCCCTTTAAGGGTGTTGCATAAAATAACCCTTAAGTATCACTTAAGGGTTTATTAAACTGAAACGTCATAAACCCTTAGAATTTTCCTCAAATGTCTATTTTTCACTTAAGTAATCCCTTAAAAACCGTTAAGCGTTGCATAAAGCCCCTTAACTGTCATTTTCCTAAGTATAGTTTAAGGTTAGGAAAAGTTTACCTTAAGAGTTGACGAACATTAATGAGAAAAAATAGCTGAGTTTATTGATCCTGTTGAAGATGTAAATGTGCCAAAGTTAATTTTTCGCGATAGGCAGAATCCTCTGGACCATCTTAGCGATGAAAAACTGCTTCGCGAATATAGATTTGATCACCGCGGGATATATGAGATCGCTAACAAACTGGAAGGCGATCTTGATCATGTTACCCAGCGCAACCACTCACTACCCTCTGTGTTACAGCTGCTTATAGCACTTCGGTTCTTTGCAACTGGGAGTTTCCCGTCTGGGAGATGTTTTCCATGTTCATAAATCGTCAGTTAGTAGAGTTATTCACCGGGTTGCAGAGGCTCTCTGCCGTCATTTAAGCCAAACTGTGACATTTCCATCGCGTGTTGAACTGGATGCCATTCAAACCTCTTTTTTTCGGAAAGCGGGGTTTCCTCGAATAAGTGGTGTAATCGATGGCACACATGTCAGAATTCAGGCTCCCCGCACGCATGAAGATCAGTATGTTAACAGAAAAAATTACCATTCTGTTAATGTGCAGCTAGTGTGACCATGTGTGCAGAATTAGAAATGAAATATTTTATCAATGTATTAAAATGTATTTTGACTTGTTGATAATTATGGTCATCGTTTGATCCTATGAAAGATACAACAATGCGTTGACACACACACGGTCTATAATTGAGAGGACGATCGGACAGCTCAAACGCAGATTTCACAGTCTCCACAACGAGCTGCGCGTCTGCAGAATTATTGTCGCCAGCGTTGTTCTTTTTAACATGTCAAAGATGTATTGTGAAGAGGGAGATGATGTCGAAGAAGAGGCTCAAGAAGCAGAAGCAGAAGAGGCTCATGAAGAAAATCAACAAGATTTTCAACGGGCTGGATTTGTTGTCAGAGATGCCGTCGTAAATGCATTCTTTAATTAGTTTAGCTAGTAGCCTATGGACAATAGTCATAAATATAAATAAATGAAATATAAATAAATAAATCATAAATAAATAAATACAAAACCTGTCAGATCTGTCATAAAAAAATATTCGTCAATTGATGTGCATTTTATTTTTCCTTCACTTTGTAGCTGCATTAGTTTGTTATTAAGAATGAAGTTGTAAAGGTCTTGATTTTCTCTAATTGCAGTTTTGTCTTCTGTAGGTTAATGTCTCTTTGCAGTTTTTCTCTTGTCGCGGCTGGAGAGGATATTTGCGTCTTTCTGCAATTCACAAGTGTTTTGAAGGAATAATGAAAAAAATCTAAAAATTACATCGAGGCTGTTCTAAGTAAAATTAACAATAGACTAAAATAATTGTTAACAAAAAGCAATAAAACCTCACTTTGCTGCATGATTTGGCGTGCTGCTGGCACTCTGCCGGTGTTGAAGCTGATTTTTGCTGAGAAGGTCTAACGTGTGAAACAAATAACGTTACCAAGCATATTTTATTTTGTCGTGATCTTCAAATCGTTTATCCTCAGCAGTGATCATTTTTATTTGATTTAAGACAATAATGTTCTCTCACTCCGTGTAATATTCCTCTTGTTGAATCTCAGCTGCACTCTCTAACCCGCCAGCGTAGCGTGTCTATGGCAACAATAGAATTTTATAACGGTAAAACCTGGGTCGCAGTCGTGAAACACTTAGCGGCGTCCCTTACCTAAGAGAACCGTTTAAGGGATTATATGCAACACCCTTAAATCATTCCCTTAGATAAGGGGAAATCACGCCTTAAGTATCATACTTAAGGGAAAAACTTAAGGTGTTTTATGCAACCGGGCACTGTTCTTCACCCCGGTCATTATCTTCCGTTCGATCAGGTTTCTGCATATCAGCCTTGGCCAGTGTACACCTGTCAAGTATCCCGTTTTGGCCGGGAAAGTCCCGTATTTTACCCTTCTTTCCCGCCGTCCTCCCGTATTCGTATTTTCCGGTAAATCTCCCGTATTTTAAACTGCGTTATTAAAAAATAATAATACCGGAGTAAAAAAACAACAACAAAAAAAAAACATTTCCAATCTGAAATCTGTAACTAGCCTCGCGATAACTTCCATCTGCAGTAGCCTACAGGTGGCCGTTAATGTGTGAGATCAGATGATGACGAGTGACAACGCGGGGAAAAACAAAACAGACCCAGAGACGGATGATGGACCTAACTACGATAGAGACGGAAGGCACTCCTGCCAACAAACCCAAACCCTGTGTAAATACCGTGATCAATGGGACAGCGAATTTAATTTTCTGAAGAGGAGCAGGTGGGGGACAGTCACGCGTTTTGTAAGTGCGACTTCATCATGTGCGACAGCGGAAGATCTTTTAAAGTGACAGTATTCACTTAATGACAATGTAGAACAAAAGTAATTGCTCACTAAATACTGTATGATCTGCTCTTGAGTAAATAACTTCAGTAACGTTACCTTTAATAAGGATTAATCTATATATAATTTATAACTTATGCAGTGCAAACTGATAACAATTTATGTACATTTCCCACTTGAGAAGTTTTTATACAGGTATTTAACAGGTTTTTCTTGCAACTGTATACAATTATGGAGGAAATATTAAACATTAAAATACATAGCCTAGCTGTGTTTAGCTGCAGAAATACATTTTAAAAGCCTATGCAAAAAATATTGTTACAAGCCTCTGCTATTATATTGCACAATATTGTATTGAAATTCAAAGTTTACCATCACCTCAGAAATTAAGCAGTCAGCGTTATTTGTCTGAAATAAGTCATAATGATAAGTCATAATGCGTGCATTTTATTTCCTGATTGAGCAACATCTATTTAAGACTCTTAAGACAATGCAAAAATATGGTGTTCACAGTTTCCATGAGTAGTGTTGTGTCACAGTGATGTTTTGTTCATGGACTTTCAGTTTGTTTTCGTTTGTCACGTTTCTTTGTTCATTTTCCCGCCACTCGTCTGTCCCTATAGTAACCTTAAAGGGTTACTTCAGTGATTAGCATATGGCTTTGTATCAGTAGAAACCCTGGAGTATATTCAAATAAATGTGCTTTCCCCCCTCATATCCCCATGAGACAAGAGATTTATGCATTTTATTTCTGGAAAAACTCCTCCTATGATGCAAATTGATGATATTTGCATCATAGGAGGAATGTTTGGCCAAAGGCTAAAGACTACAGCCAGTAGAGGGAGCCATTTCCGCATGTTTTGAACTCGCGCATAGGGGATGGGAGATTACGCTCAGAGCTCAGCTTGCAGCTACAGGCACTCATTTAAACAGAGCTATGGTGAGCAATGTAAGTCTTTTAACTTCTTAAATGAATTTCTATGAAAGTTAAGCTTGCAAAGGCATGAACTGAATCAGCCAGACTGAACTCGCGTTGTGAATGTATGCCGCGAGTGTAGTCGCGATTACCTCAGCTCTCATCATGAGAGCTCATCAGCTCATTTATCTCACTCCTGCAGTTAGTGCTCAGTGCTGTGATACTCGTGCGGTGACCCACTCGTTATATTGAACAGACACATTCAGTTTTTAATTGTAGTGTCTTCTCCAACTCAGTCACAGTAATCATGTTGGTGGCTTTGGGAATGGCCTCACAGGGCAGCAAAGCATTCTGGAAATTGTAGTCTTTCATCCCCATGAGCCAAAATAAATTTTCTGTCTTTTCTCAGTCTAGAAGGCACCAAATTCAAAAATAATTTCACATTTCTACTACATTGATGACCTAGCCTAGAAATCTAGACGCACCCTAGCGGCATTTAATTTGCCCGCAAGTGTGGTCTAGCAACTCTCAATTCCTATCTGAGCTGTATTCCTCAGAATCTGGACGGCCCAATCACATCGTGTAGGTAGGCTATAGAGTCGGCGGGCGGGGCCATAATGACGACGGCCGAGTTGCGTTTGCGGGCTTCTAGTAACACAGTCTTCTAGTAAACACAGAAACTGGCGAACGGCGGCGGTCTTTCGAATCAGCTCTGCCCGCGCCTCCGGAAGACTTGGAGTTAAGCTTTCCTCTGAGAAAAGAACAAAGAGCGGCACTGAAGTCATTCTTAAAAAGGGAAGATGTGTTCGGAGTTTAGCCGACCGGATACGGCGAATGTTTAATCAGTCAGCGAGCTCCCCTTCACCGTCGTTGCTCCGGTTGGTGTACCGCTATCCTATCGCGTGCAGAGGGAGTTTGAAAGACAACCGTTTATCCCGCCCCTCGGACTGAGCCCTGTCTATGGTGAGTTTCCAGACCAAACATCTTGATGTGGGTCTGGCTTGTCAGGCTATTGATGATCCAGTTTAAATACAGATTCATCTTCCCAGCTCTCCCTTTTCACTCAGTCTTTGTCCGATCACCGTTATAATAGTTGTGCTGTGCTTTTGCCTGTCTTTAGGTTGTGTGAGAGTAAACTAACGATTTAAACTGTACCTGCCTGTCTTCGTCTTCCTGCCAGAATGTGGTATTATGTTTGCTATATGTTGTTGAATTAATTATTAATTTAACCATCGTTTAGCCTTCGTTCTTTTGTCACGTGACGTGACAGCCGTGTTGGATACAGAAATAGTTCATTCACAACCTTCCTCCCAAACAAGTGCATGTTTTTTTTTTTTTGAAAAACTTCTTTTTTTTATTTTTAAAGCTATTAGGCCTATAGCTAATAATTGATATTCCTATGAATCCTGGGCACATTGGGTTGCTCAGAATGGATAGGCATAATAACAGTTTATTGCCCATATCTTCTGATGATTATATAATAATAAATATATTACAACATGCAGTCAATAATATGACTGTAATGTTGTATATGTTGTGACTTTTAAGACACTGAACCGGTGTGGTCATGTGACAAAACAACAAGACTCAGAGTCAGACCCGAAGAACAACTTGAATGAGAAGACTCGAGAGATTAACTGCTTATGCATTCAGCCTATGGGGACTTGAACAAATGACTTGAACGAGTACCTGAGACTCGAAGAGTCGAGAGAGTAAACTTTTCTGTTTCCGGATGCATGTATTACATATAAGGCTGTTACAGCCCAGATCAGACATGACCAAACTAACGGCTCGAACCAGAAGTCATGAGAGGTGTAGCCTAGCTACTAATCTTTCTAGCGAACAGACGTGATTAAATGTGAAGTGACTAAAGAAAGAACGATTTGGAACGGGAGGCGAGGCAAGCGCAATTAATTAACTCCGAACTTCCCACCACTACATATAATTTCCTAGAATGGGTAAACCCAGCCCAATCTACCTGCGATTTGATTTCGCCCTGCAGCTCAAGTTGGAAAGTAGAAACCTGTACATATTTCTATCCTGCTTCCGTTACAAATCTGCAGGGAGCTTGTTAGGGAATACCAATATGGCGGCGCCTTCAATTTTTAATGATGTCTTGTGAGTTCTCTATATAGATCAGTGGCAGCGACTTTATTTTGACCATCGGAAATTGATTGGATTGTTGGATGGTTGTGGTTTGCTATTGGTTGATCTCATGTGAGTGACAGGTTGTCCCGCTCTTGTGCCAGAAAACACATCATCAGAGAAGAGAAGTCACTGCAAGAGGAAAACAAAGTTGTTTTGAGTAAAGATTACAAAGACACAAGATTTAAAAAAAAAAAAATACACAGATGAATAATTTATAATAAATACTGCAATATTCTATTTAAAAAGCAAGAATTGGCAGTTTTGATTTCATTGTGACTTTAAAAAAAAGACATCCATTAGCTCACTACTAATATGACATGGACCCAAACATGCAGCCCTATACATACACACAGCAATAGATTAAAGTACAAAATAACTTTTCTTCACAGTCATAAGCCAACAAATAAAACTGAATAATCATCTTTCGTTTTGGGCCACAAGCAGTTACTCCATGACTCATTGAGTTGATTAATAATGTATTAAACTCACCCTCAAGCCATCATCCTAGGTGAGTATTCTTCTTTCAGACGAATACAATCTCTTCCAAGTTTTATGGAAGTGAATGGCTGTTTCTGTTTTGAAGTCCATAAAAGTACATCTATCCATCATAAAAGTAATCCACACGGTTCTGGGGGGTTAATAAAGGCCTTCTGGAGCGAAGCGATAATGGTTTATTTTAAATAGTCTAAAATCGTACAACTTAATAATAGTTTCAAAATGTGAGAGAACACAAACATGACGATAAGAAACTATTGATTTACCATTCTGATGTTTAGATGAAGTCATGTAGACCACCCTTCCCGACGACACCTCCCATGATTCCACACTTGTTCACGACCTCATCAAGATGCGCCTTGCTACTTTCGACTAGCTGATCTCTGGCTCATTGGGGCTCTGGTTACAGTTGCCGCTGTGTGTTCAGCTCTTCCAGCATCCCCACATCCACAGCTTCACAGAGATGCAAACTGTATTCATGGACCACTCCTCTTTCCGTAGGTGATCAGGAAAGTTCCAGTTCTCTCTGCAGTTCCAGTGTCACTCCTGCTCACTCTATACAAATATTCAAGACTGTTTATCTACACTTATTCTAACAATACAATCCAAGTCATGACTACTATGATTCAGATAAGTGTAAAGTCACTGACCACCTGTTCCGCGTAACCAGGGATGATACTCAATGTCGACTAAACTGGGACAATCTGCCGCTAATCAGCTGACGGCACTCTGTTACACACAACACAGTCTTCAGGAACACAAAAGAACAAACTTATCCTGTAACAAACATTATACCTTTGACTGTTTGCTATCTCTTACCTGTAGACAGCTCTCTAGGGAAGAGAAGTCTGCTTTTGATGGAGACCCTCTTTGCAGCTCTGAAGGGGAAACACAGGATGTTGTAGAGCGTCACCCCCACTGACCAAACAGTAGCCGGTCCTGCATGATAGCGGTGCTGATGAAACCACTCAGGAGGGGCATATTCAGCAGTACCTGAGAGACCCAAGAAGACAAGAAACAATCACTGAAAAGGTTCCAGTCCAAAGAAATTCTCTCAAAGCAAAAGTTAACAGACATCCACAGTTTCCTTCTGTAACCAACCTGCAAAGGAGGTGTAGGCCGAGTCCTTTAGCAGGTCTCCACAACCAAAGTCTATCAGCTTGATGTTATGGGAAGCTGTGGAAATCAGCAGGTTCCCTGGCTTGACGTCCCAGTGCAGGACTCCGCGGCTCTCGCAGTGTTTCAGCGCGGTGATCAGCTGCACTAACACTTTCTTGGCCAAGCTCTCATCCACACAGCCGTTCTCCTTGCAGAAACTCTGCAGATCTTGGCAGGGAGCTGGCCATTCCAGGATCATGCTGTAACGGGTGTGACGCTCAAACCACTCCAAAAGCTGCAGGACGTTGGGGCAGGCAGGAGCTGAATTGACCCGGGTCATCAGTGCCACCTCAAGCGGCAGCAGACCCTTATCTTCCTGCAGGGTAAATACACCATTATATCCAGAGCTGAACGAAACAGATGAAACAGAACAACAGATTCATGTTGGAACTTACAACTTTCAGCCTCTTTCGAGTCCTCTCTTTAGAGACGTACTTAATGGCGACCTGTAGACAGATAAACTAAAGTAAATCACACCTGCCTAATTATGACAGATGACATTTTCTGATATCAGCATTTCTAAACGCTGTCTGGACAAAGGAGGGAAAAAAAGTGTCTTACTGGCAGTCTGTCAGACCTGCGGATCCCAGCATACACAGAGCCGAATCCACCTCGACCCAGCATCGGGCCCTTTGAATATGCTTCTACAACATAAACAATCACAGGAAATGTCTTTAAGAGAAAACATGTTGCTGACACTTCCTCTTCCTGTCAGCCTGACCTGTGGAGACAGAAACAGACTCAAATGGCAGAGGATTTAAAAGTCCAGGTACCTCCGGGCTCACTGTCTGGGTCGGGGCTGGCTGCGGATCCTGGTCGCAACTATCAGAACCGAGTCTCCGAATCTCCTGAGCAGTCTTCTGAGTGGAAGCAGCTCTCCTGGATCTGGAGCGGCCTAAGGCTGGAATATTTCAGATATCAAAAAGTTAGTAATGTTTTAAAAAATATTTAATAATATTAATAATCAAGGTCAGTTGCCACATCAAATTGCTACTTTTTTTTTCTTCAACTTTGTTTTCAATGACAAATAATTTATTAACTGAGCCATAACGTCTTTAACGAAAGCATATTCTGACCTCTGCGAGAGCGTTTAGCTGCTCTTTTGATTGTAGTGGATGGACCTTCATCATCTGGTCCCTCCTGGCTGCCGCTCTGACACTTCCTCTTCCTGTCAGCCTGACCTGTGGAGACAGAAACAGACTCAAAAGGCAGAGGTGTTAAATGTCCAGGTAGCTCCGGGGCTGGCTGCAGATCCTGGTCGTGGTCATCGGAACCGAGCCTCCAAATCTCCTGTCCAGCAGTCTGGGTGAAATCAGCTCTCCTGGATCCGGAGCGGCCAGAGGCTGGAATATTTAAAACATCAAATAGTTAGTAATGTTTCAATAATAATCAATGATCAATGTCAGTGGTCACATCAAATTATATATATTTTAACTTTCTATTGGGCCTAGAATTGCAATTGAGCTAGAATCATGGTAAGAAATAAAAGAAATAAAACATATATTTAACTTTAGACATTTAGTCAATTATTGTACAACATCATAACATACCAATAAACAACTGAAATATTAAAGCACTCATCTCTTTCACACATGTGAGCCATCGACATTTTCGGTCAATCTGCAATAAAAAAACTATACAAAATACAATACAAAATATAATAAAATACAACTCTCCTAAATTAAAAATAAAGATAATAAATAAAATAAAACAAAAAAGTAAGAAAAAAATAAAAATGAGAAAAAATAAAACTCCAAATTCCTTCTAAAACAAGAAAAGAACAATAAAATAAAATTGTCCTAAAAAAATATGAACTCTTAAAATAAATTAAAGCTAGAAAATATAATAATAATATAATAATAATAATAATAATATAATAATAATAAAATATCCTTCGATCTATTAGAATAGAAAGTCTCCTCTCAGAAATCGCTTCAAAATCACGGAAAATGCTCTGCAAAAGTCACTTCTGAATTCTCCTCTCAACCAACAGACAGCGATATGTTTGAGTGTTTATATGCGGTTTATAACACTTGTTTATAACACGTCGCTATAGCAACTAAAATTCATATCACTCATACACGCGCTTATTTATAACACGAATCGTTAAGCAACTAAAATTCTTATCACTCATACACGCGCTTATTTATAACGCGTCGCTATAGCAACTCAAATTCGTATCACTCATCCACACGCGCATGCGCAGGTGATGTCGCTACATGAGTAAGCCACACAGCAAATCAGCACAAGTATGAACCAAGCCTGCAGTCTCCCTCTCATTTACTAAAGCTTTCGCGCCTCGATCGCCCCCCGGTGACCGGCCCCAGTATAGCCGCCCCTCTGTGTTTTCTAATGGACGCGAGGCAAACTAAATAATAAAATTACACTTCAAATATTTTTTCCCCAAAGTTAGTTTATGTCACTGAAGGCAGTTATCATCACGGTGATTTCATTTCAAGTGTTCGTTTTTAAAATAAGTTTAGTTTTAGTTAGTTATTTGATGCTATAAAAACGGGGGGTGTGACGTCATGATTGACAGCTGAGACTAGGGATGCGCGATATACCGGTACTGGAAAAATACCGGTATATATTTTATTTAAAACGGTACGATATCATGATTTGGCACATTTCGGTATATGCTGCTGTTCTAAAGTTCACCGCTAGATGGCAGCGCGCTACCCAAACTGACCCGAAACAACCGGCAAATGTGACAACAACATAGACGAACAAAATGGATAAAGCAGTTGAATCTCACTCAAGATGCCCAAAACGAATTAATAAAGAGAGGAGTAGAAGTGACATTTGTAATGACTTTGCTTATAAAACTGATGAAGAACCATCAAACCTAGCCAAGAAGCATATCTGTCACTATTCTGACTTTAAGACTTCTGAAGAGATCGATAGGTCAGTGAATCATTCAAACCATCTCATTTAGACATTTATTTTCTTTTAACACTGATCAACGCACACACACAGCCTAACATAAGATCGAATATCACAATCTCCAGCGTTCGTTTCAACCAATGACATTTAGATCTCATTATATTTGCACGCGTACTATTGCACTATTTATATTCCCGTTAGACACAACCGCCTGTGTTTATGTGAATAACTTACTCACTAAAGACGGACATTTGTACATAACTCTGTGTATTTGACTGTTTAAGGAAACTTAATGTGTAATGTGCGAGCGTGACTAAGTGACAGGCGTGTGTGTGTGTGTGTGTGTGTGTGTGTGTGTGTGTGTCGTATGAGCTCATATCTCCTGTAACTGTTATTACGAAATGCTATAAAATCACTTGCATGTTCAAATGATTTCCGTTATCCATCCCGAGACCAGCGTGAAATGTTGAATAGGATTATGCAGATTGCTTTAGTGTAGTGCGATCAGTGGCGGCTAAGTTACTGGTCTGTCAGAGAGGGGAAGCTCATTTTCGGCCAATTGTCTTATTTATTTAAAAGTAAATTCTGCCCTACGTTCCTTTTCAAGAAAATGGTCTTTTACCCTGTGAATGAATGAACGATCTAAAAAAATATTAAACTCTGTAAAACTGAAACAAGGAATGTGGTGTATAATTGTGTGAAATGTATGATGAAAATGAAGCAATTTCGCCAAGCAAATATCAAAGAAATAGGTTGCAGCAGTTTTTATTTCGAATGAACTTGAGAAATTCGCGATGGGACTGAGCGCGAATAGCTTCAGTGATTCCTTATAGTACAGAATCGCTGTCAGTCAAAAGGAGATGCAGACCCTCCAATCAACACGCAGAAGCTCGGAGTCCGGGCCAGCCCACTCCCCATTCACTCCCAGAGACGCTGAGCGTCCGTGGGCGGGACATAATCGCAGCGTTTATCCAATGACCGTCTAGTTTCGAAGCGCTGAAAAAAACCGTTCAAAGCAGCCCCATTGAAGTCAATGGACGCTGGGCTTCAATAGGGAAATGCACTGTGACGCTGCGGGAATGTATGGGATGGAAATCGAGTCAGCCGACCTGCTATATGTAAACGAACTCGTCTTTGAGATAAACGTTTTCTAACGCATTTTTAGTCAATACAATGTTAATATAATAGTACATATTTGACCATTAATTTTGTGACATTATAAGGGAAGCCGAGCTTCCCTTGCAGTCTTAAAGAAATCGCCACTGAGCGATGTCTTTTGAAACCAGAAGCAATTTGCTAATTTTGAGAGATTTTTGCTGAAATTATTTCTCACAAGAAAGTTTTCAAATGACTGATTTGATGTGATAAGCTTTGCTGATTCATTTACTAAGAAACATTTGTGGTAATTTCCCACTTTATAAACTCAAAACTTGCATAATTGTTCTCATTCGCGTGCAATATACCCGCGCTAATATCAGACCTTGTGGTATCGATTTAATATCGGTACTTCGGTATTAGATTGTGGTACCGTACCGAATCCAAAATTGTGGTATCGAGCCATCCCTAGCTGAGACTGACGGCTTCTCTGAGTGAAGTTGTCACTGAGGCACTAACTGACTTTTTTCGAAATTTTTGGGAGCAGATTAGAGCTTTAGCTTTAATTTCTACATTTCCATAACTGTTTATTTCACACCAACATGCATCTGCGAGAGTGTGGGCGGGCTTTTGATATCGCAGCTGTACTTCCTGCTCTACTTCCGGCTCTCTACTGCGCAACTCTGGTCCCGAAATCGCTACTGGGCAGACTCGGTCCCAAGATGTCCGCGCCGTGCAGGCCGCCTAAAAGCTTCAAATCTGACAAGCGGAAACGGATGATGTCAAGTCGTCCATATTTTTTTACGGTCTATGGTATGAACGAGTCAATTGCTTACTCAGGGCACATCGCAACACAGCTAAGTATTCCTAATATGTTGTACTTTTTATTAAAAGAAACCTACTTTACCTGTTGAGACATGCCTTCACAATCACCCGTGGTATGAGCTGTATTTGTGACATTTTGGGGGAGTCGCGAGCGACCATGGACCGTGAAAAAACGAGACAATGGAAAGAAAGGGCGTTATGCAAAATATGCTTTATTTTTAGTATACCGCTAGGTGCCACTAATGTCGCAAAAACTACAATTCGTGTTTCTTATTCGTGGAATTAATGTCCAAAGCCTAATTATTATTTATCATAGCTGAAAGAAATGTAGGAATTAATGCCGTCCATCTGAAAATCAGTCACAAAGTTAAGATTTATTTTATTCATAAAGTTTATTTCGATGTATGATTTTGTTTTATTACCATACATTATTCAACTTTCACTAATATTTCAATGCAACCCGATCACACATAAATGCGTATAAATAGTACGAGTGTGCAATGTCGTGGAATGTATACCAAAACTCATTTTGGCGTGCATATGATACGCTGTTTTTCGCGTGCATATGATACGCTCTTTATGGCGTATATATGACGCGCTTGGGTAGGTTTAGGGTAGTAGGGCGTATATATGACACGCGCTTGGGTAGGTTTAGGGTGGTGGGGTGGGGTTCGTATGTATAATACGCAGAGGTGGGACAAAGTCATTGTTATGCAAGTCACAAGTAAGTCTCAAGTCTTTGCCCTCGAGTCCCGAGTCAAGTCGAGTCAAAGATGAGTCAAGTCTCGAGTCGAGTCAGAAGTCAAAGCCAACAAGTCTCAAGTCGAGTCCAAGTCCTACTATTTTAGTTTCGAGTCACTTCAAGTCATCTTACCACAGAAATAAAAATTATACAAATCATGTATGTCTGTAAGATTTATATTTATTTAAACCTCTTTTTATACAATGACATTAAGCAAATACAGTAAAAAAAACAGAAACACTAGAACAATGCACAGCGGCTTCAGTCCTGTATTGTGTTGACCTCATATGGCAAAACAGTTCAACTTTCAAATAGATATGGGTCCTTTTAGCCTAAACTTAGGGCATTGTGGAAACATTATGGGAATATTGTTTAGCTTATTTTTGGTTTAATTTGGTTTACTTTAATAATTTAATTTATTCAATTATTTTGTTTTGCTATACTTTTTATGCCAGCTTGCCATGGCCCCCCTAGCGTCCCCTCGCGGCACCCAGGGGTCCCTGTCCCCACTTTGAAAAGCACTGCTATAAAGCATATGACTTCAGTTTCTGGAGGGAAAGGGCTTTCTTATGACTTTTGAAGCAGTGAAAATATTCTTAATATTGCATACACTGAAACTGAAATATTATCGTATACCGTAGTGTATAATAGACAATGAATATTAACACAACAACACTGATATGAGTAAAGAGTAGTTTCAAATACAGCGTGAGGCTATAAGGGATTTTCTGACATCTGTTTCATATTCTTCTTAGGTATGAAGAATACCTATAGGGGTGGGGGGCCCAAAACAAGCCCAATATTATTATATTATTTATTATCATCAGTATAATTTATGATCAATAATTTATCAATAAATGACCCTGCAACATTTTAAATTGAAATCTCGTGGAGTTTAAAATGCAAATACAGATGGGATTTTACAAAATTCTTCAAGTTGCAATAAACTGTGAACAGAAGAGGTTTGTAGATGGAAAAAGAGAAAAAGTGACGTGAAGGATTATGGTAACTCCAGTCGGAGTTATTACACACATATAAGGAGCAGTGGTGAACATGCACACTATAACCCGTAAAAAGGATAAGCCCTGCATCTCAATGTGCAATCTGCTCAAAATAGTATTGAAAATTACTAATGTCACATAGCTACTATTTAGGATTATTATGCACTTTTTTACAGTCTATGATTGGGAGTTAGTGCCCAGGAAAACACTGAGAGCGCTGCAATATAGAGACATGTTTATAATAATATACATTCGAACCATACCTACTGTTATTATTAGCAGCCTATACTTTTTTTATTATTTATTTTTATTTTTATAATAGCCAAATAATAATAGTCATAATAAATAGCCTACATTATAAAACATATTTTTAAAATTAAATTAGGTGGCTTACCTCCCTGTTTCCTCTCCTGCTCTGTATATCTTTGCTGGTTGCATTGTTTGTAAAAAAAAAAAAAAAAAAAATGTATTCGTCTATTTACGTCTATGAACTATCATTACATTTATAACATCACATCACATGCCTGCACGTTGAACGCGATTTTTCTTCAAAGAGGGGAAGGACGCGGGATGTATGAGGACGAATGAATACAGCACTTGTATCGTTGCACTATGGCTATTAGCTGTGAGAGACAGTGTCAGTCAATGTATTTGGACAAAACAGCGACCATAAATGTAAAGAAACGAAGTTGCTTGTCATATTCACCTAACAAGCAACCACAGTTTTTCAAATAAGCCCAAAAAAACGCGACCCGCAACTCGAGATTTTTTTACCGCGACTTGCCAAAAAAAGAAGCCCAAAGTCATGTGTTATACGCGGACTTGGTAGCTATGGATACTGTCGAATCAAACCAACGTGGGAATACAGTGATTGGATGTCGTGACTCGTGCTGGCAGCGCGCGTGCTCTCTGCATGCATACAGGTGCAGCTTTTTTTCACTGAGAGCAGCGCGGCTGTGTGAAAGAAAAATGGCCAAAAAGTAGCAAGTCTTCTCGAGTCATGAGGCTCAAGTCCAAGTGAAGTCACAAGTCATTGATGTTAAAGTCCAAGTCGAGTTGCAAGTCTTTGTACATTTTGTCGAGTCGAGTCCAAAGTCATCAAATTCATGACTCGAGTCTGACTCGATTCCAAGTCACATGACTCGAGTCCACACCTCTGATAATACGCCATAAAATGCGTATCATATGCACGCGAAAAACAGCGTGCCATAGACACGCCAAAATGAGTTTTGCCGTATACATTCCACGACATTGCACACTCGTACTATTTATACACATTTATGTGAGAATACCCTGTTCAATGCACACAACGCAGATAAATTAAATCAATTGTTCTCATTGCTTGAGGAAGATGTGTGATCATTGTTGATCAGATCTTCCCCTTCGCCTGCGATCGGGGGGAAAGCATATAGCGGGAGACTGGGCCAGACATGGGCCAGGGCGTCCCTGCGTTTGGAGAAAAATATTGAGCAGTGAGTGTTGTCTTCTGAGGCGAAGAGATCCACCTTCGCTCTGCCGAAGGTGTTCCAAATTAAGAGAACCGTTTGCGGGTGAAGAGACCATTCCCCTGGATAACATATCCGGACCCAGATTCAGAATACCTGGCACGTGAGCCGCCCTCAGGGAGCTCAGGTTGTGCTCTGCCCATAAAAGGAGATTCTTCGCCATGCGGTGAAGAGAATGTGATCTCAGGCCGCCCTGGCGATTTATATACGCTACCACCGACATGTTGTCTGTACGAACCAAGACGTGGTGGTTCTTATACAGTCTTGTTCAAAATACTAGCAGTACAATGTGACTAACCAGAATAATCAAGGTTTTTAGTATATTTTTTATTGCTACGTGGCAAACAAGTTACCAGTAGGTTCAGTAGATTGTCAGAAAACAAACAAGACCCAGCATTCATGATATGCACGCTCTTAAGGCTGTGCAATTGGGCAATTAGTTGAAAGGGGTGTGTTAAAAAAAATAGCAGTGTCTACCTTTGACTGTACAAACTCAAAACTATTTTGTACAAACATTTTTTTTTTCTGGGATTTAGCAATCCTGTGAATCACTAAACTAATATTTAGTTGTATGACCACAGTTTTTTAAAACTGCTTGACATCTGTGTGGCATGGAGTCAACCAACTTGTGGCACCTCTCAGCTGTTATTCCACTCCATGATTCTTTAACAACATCCCACAATTCATTCACATTTCTTGGTTTTGCTTCAGAAACAGCCTTTTTGATATCACCCCACAAGTTCTCAATTGGATTAAGGTCTAGAGATTGGGCTGGCCACTCCATAACATTAATTTTGTTGGTTTGGAACCAAGACTTTGCCCGTTTACTAGTGTGTTTTGGGTCATTGTCTTGTTGAAACAACCATTTCAAGGGCATGTCCTCTTCAGCATAGGGCAACATGACCTCTTTAACATATGCAAACTGATCCATGATCCCTGGTATGCGATAAATAGGCCCAACACCATAGTAGGAGAAACATGCCCATATCATGATGTTTGCACCTCCATGCTTCACTGTCTTCACTGTGTACTGTGGCTTGAATTCAGAGTTTGGGGGTCATCTCACAAACTGCCTGTGGCCCTTGGACCCAAAAAGAACAATTTTACTCTCATCAGTCCACAAAATGTTCCTCCATTTCTCTTTAGGCCAGTTGATGTGTTCTTTGGCAAATTGTAACCTCTTCTGCACATGCCTTTTTTTTAACAGAGGGACTTTGCGGGGGATTCTTGAAAATAGATTAGCTTCACACAGACGTCTTCTAACTGTCACAGTACTTACAGGTAACTCCAGACTGTCTTTGATCATCCTGGAGGTGATCATTGGCTGAGCCTTTGCCATTCTGGTTATTCTTCTATCCATTTTGATGGTTGTCTTCCGTTTTCTTCCACGTCTCTCTGGTTTTGCTCTCCATTTTAAGGCATTGGAGATCATTTTAGCTGAACAGCCTATCATTTTTTGCACCTCTTTATAGGTTTTCCCCTCTCTAATCAACTTTTTAATAAAAGTACGCTGTTCTTCTGAACAATGTCTTGAACGACCCATTTTCCTCAGCTTTCAAATGCATGTTCAACAAGTGTTGGCTTCATCCTTAAATAGGGGACACCTGATTCACACCTGTTTCTTCACAAAATTGATGACCTCAGTGATTGAATGCCACACTGCTATTTTTTTGAACACACCCCTTTCAACTAATTCAACTAATTGCCCAATTGCACAGCCTTAAGAGCGTGCATATCATGAATGCTGGGTCTCATTTGTTTTCTGAGAATCTACTGAACCTACTGGTAACTTGTTTGCCACGTAGCAATAAAAAAAATATACGAAAAATCTTGATTATTCTGGTTAGTCACATTGTACTGCTATTATTTTGAACAAGACTGTATGTGGAAGGAAAGCTCTCAGCGATAAGGAGACCGCTTTCATCTCTAGACAGTTTATGTGCAGCCGTTTCTCTGTTTCTGTCCACAGGCCAGAGATCGGCTTGCCCTCGTGTAGGGCTCCCCACCCTCGAGTGGAGGCGTCTGTCGAGACCACTTTCAACCTCGTAACCGTGCCCATAAGCACGCCCCTCCGATACCACTCTGTCCCCGTCCAAGGAGCCAGAGCTTTGACAACGCTGTGGTTCACTTTGACGGGAAGACGGCCCCATTTCCATGCATAAGGAGGAACACGGGCGTGTAGCCAACGCTGGAGGGGACGCATGTGTAACAGTCCCAGCCTGAGCATAGACGATGCCGAGGCCATAAGGCCGAGCATCCTCTGAAAATGTTTCAGGGGAACACAAGTCCCGGCTTTGAATGAAGCCGCCATGTTCTGGACGGACAGCGCGCGCTGTGTCGTTAGCCGCGCATTCATGAGTCTCTAATCTAGAATTAGCCCCAGAAAAGATATCTTTTGAGTGGGGGACAGCGAGCTCTTGGCGATATTGATCCTGAGACCCAAACAGTCTAAATGGTTGAGGGGCCAGGATCTGTGTGTTAGTAGTTGTGCTCGAGACTGGACTATCACTACCAGTCGTCGAGGTAGTTGAGCACCCGCATCCCTTTCAGCCTGAGCGGGGCTAATGCCGCGTCCATGCATTTCGTAAACGTGCGGGGCGCCAGGGATAACCCGAATGGCAGGACCGTGTACTGATAAGCCTGCCCCTCGAAGGCGAATCTCAAGAATGGCCTGTGGTGGGGGGCTACCTGAACGTGAAAGTATGCATCTTTCAGATCTATCGTGAAAAACCAGTCCCCGGGGCGAATGTGCGTTTCACCGTCAGCATTTTGAAAGAGCGAGACATTAGAGCTTTGTTCAAATGCCTTAGATCTAGGATTGGCCTGAGCCCTCCGTCCTTCTTCGGAACGAGAAAGTATCGGCTGTAGAAGCCCGACTCGCTTCGGGATGGGGGAACGGGCTCCACCGCTCCCTTCTCTAACAGTTTCGAAATCTCGGTGCGAAGCACGTGACTGACGCTGCTTTTCACCGAGGTCTCGACCACAGCGCGAAAGCGCGGGGGCCTGCGAGCGAACTGTAGCGAGTAGCCCCTTTTTACTATGTTCACAACCCAATTTGATACACCGGGCATGGCTTGCCAGGCCTGAGCCCGACGCGATAGTGGCTGGAGCTGGCGCGGATAAGGGTCGCCTTCTGAAGGGAACTCGGTAGCGCTGCCATTTTGTGCTTGTGACATAGAGGGGGTAATGCTTATGCATGGCGGCGTGCACTGTGGAGCGTGCACTCTTATATAGCCTCCTGTATGTAAATATAAGCACCTTTTACGGCGGGCTTTCTGGAACGCCCCCCATTGGTTCATTCCTCTCAGCCGCCTCACCATAGGTTCCTGCAGTTGCCGCGGCCCGGCCAATCAGAGCGCTCCTTGCGCTGGGCTATGGCCGTACAGCGGCACTACGCTTTACATGGATACCTTTATTAATAACGTTTTGCTTCATATTCTCGAGAAAAGGAGTTTTCCCATACGTAATACGAGGAACCTCTCTCGAAAGGGAAACGTGTGACAGTTTCTACAAAAGCTCTCTGACGCGGTGTAGCACGATGTCAGTGTATTACCTCACGGCTTGCTTTTCGCTTCATTTCACTCACTCCATTGCTTAGTGCACTTAACTTCCATGCATTTTAGATGAGTGATTCAGTAAAATAGAGCGATTTTTGGACACAGCAACAGAGTCGACATTGAGAGAGTCGATTCCTGTACTGGAGTCGACCCCGCTCTGGGGCTATTCAGAGTCGAGGAAGCGACTCTTTTGGACTCGACTCCCCATCACCAATAAACACTCAAACTGATCTCTATCCAGTGATTAGATAGACAAGGCGAATTCAGACACTTTTGCAAAGTATTTTCCGTGATTTTGAAGCGACTGAGCTATTTCTGAGAGGAGATTTGGAGGATATATTTATTTTCTTTGTTTTATTCTTTATTTCTGATGACAATTTAATTTTATAGTTATTTTATTTTAAGAGTTTAGAGTGGCTTTGCCTTTTGCATTGTCCTTTCAAAATGACAGTTTGGGAGCGAATTTAAACGAATCAAGGCGGGAAGCACGTGAAACAACCAAGCGCTGGGTAGAATCAACCAAGCATTGCGACCCAGCAGGTTTAACCCAACGACTGGAAATTTGAAACTACCCAATGGTGTTTAAAATGTGATCAAATAAACCAAGAAAAAATTACCCAACAGTCTTAACCCAGCATTTTGGTTTAAAAAATAACCCAGCATTATTTAGAGTGCACAGAATGCAGAGTGTATCATCCACAGGGTATTTAAGATGCCAGTGCGTTGAATGCAAAAATGGATTTTTTGCTGTTAAAAAAATCTTTGGTGCTACTACTCCATGGTGCATCTACTCCAATCCACGTCCTGAAAAATACCTGGGGACAATCACAAAGGTCTGAATTGGATGAGTGCTGCATTACCAGAGACTTTGCCCACAGAAGTGGTATTCTGTCATTTGAGTGTGACCACTTGCAGTCTTTATTCTATTGTCCATGCGTTGGTCAAATACAGACCGATCTTGCAGAAAAGACATTGTGTGTGATGGTTGACCAGAAGTGGTTTGTAGTTGCAAGGAAGCATTAGTTAATTAAAGAAGCTAAAGAAGGAATTTCAGGCCCAAGGAGTTCCATTCGCCTTATTCACCTGGCGGCCATTTTGAAAACTCTAACGCCGTTGTGGGGTACACAAACCCGGAAGCTGGACTCCGATACAGTACTAATCAATAGCAGCATTCTGTGTCACTCACTTTCTGCCTGCTGTGTGTAACAAAATCATGTAATGCATCACTGATAATATGTTTATGTATATAGTTTTCATTTGTTAATATTTTTTAATTTTCCTCCTAATGTAATTTCTAATGTTTTGCCCTTTTCTGGTACGTTTTTCCATACTTACTATTGTACAAGCAGGCCATTTGTATTCCTCCATACCAATACATGTACATAGTTACCATTTACAAACCTAGACCAGTGTGCCTATCAATGTTTTTGAATGACTTATTTCTTTCTGATGTTCTGACCAGTTGTCAAGTTATGAAAGACATCATCCATGTGTAATAAAATTGTACTTTATTCTTTAGATAAATGGACATTTTATTTTACATATATGAAGATCCAGCTTATACATACACATATCTCCCACATGTAAATTAACTGTATCAACTATAATACTCATCTGCCCACGTTGACACTATATGATAGATTAAAATAAGATGATAACGTCACCGTTTTCTCCAGAATGACTGCAGCGGAATCAAATTTTGTTGCAATATTGTCCTGTTTACACCGTGAAGCTGCTTTGGAACAATCGGTATTGTAAAAGCGCTAAATAAAGCTGACTTGACATGTCCCAGTCTTGCTATTGCTTGAGTCTTTCGAACTTTGTCTGTAGTAAAATGCAGAAATTACGACCAGGATCCCTTCTGATATTTTTTTAATCCACTCTCCATGTAATCCCTTATCCTCCGGAAAACGGTGAAAGGTTTGTCCTCTGTAGGATTTTTTCCTGAGTGACGAAGTGCAGTGAAACAGAATGCTGCTATTGATTAGTACTGTATCGGAGTCCAGCTTCCGGGTTTGTGTACCCCACAACGGCGTTAGAGTTTTCAAAATGGCCGCCAGGTGAATAAGGAGAATTGTCCATTGTCATGTACAAATAGGAGACCAACTTAACAAATGATGCTATGAATCTTATGATGCTAAGAAAAACTCTTGGTATTGCCCTTGCTCAATGCCAAGCGAATCTTTCACAAGACTGTTTCAAAGTGGCATCTCTTTCACCATCACAAAGAGTTGTTCACGAAGGCGAAAAGTGTGGAGGAAGTTCCTCCTGAATCACCTGAAGGAAAAAAAACATGACAACATCTATCCACCATCTGACTCAAACATCTGATCAACATGATGGCACAAAACGTCCTAGTGAGCTTCCCAAGACCGTACTAGATCATTCCAGAGATGTAAAGTCCAACCAGTCCTTTCCAAGACATCTGATGCCCACAGAATTTAAATGTACCAAGTGCAGAACCCAAAGTTTAAGTGATCCAAGACTCATCACAAAAGATGCCAAGATACTGACTTTTTCTGCTGTAATCCAAGGTATGTATGATTATTGTAATGTTAGATTTAACATGTGCTTTCAGATATTTTCATGGATATTTTAGATGTATGCATTTATTTACTTCTTTAGGAATATCCACTTACTACAGACAGTGATCAGATGGGCTGGATAATTTCAATGACCATATTCTTTTGTCAGTGCACTTGTGCATGTTCCTAAGAAACTCGGTACAGGTATGTCATAATCTCTGTGTGTTTTTTCATTGAATTTCACATGAACTTTTCAAGTTGCTGTTATTGATTTAATTCAGTCAGTATTCTTGTTTTTTTCTGTTTAATTTCAGAATAGTGCAGTAAGTAGGGTAATGGAAACATTACATGCAACTGCAGGCGGGCCATTCCCTAAACCTGAGCTTGTACTACAAGCTCATTTGCACTTTGAGCCCATGACGGACCTAGATTACAGTTACAATTGCGTTAACTGTGGGCACTACACCAATGTAGTCATGGGGAGGCTTCGGCATGCCTGGTATGTTTACCTTTGAACGTGTTTGTTCAATATAATGAGTGAGTCGTGGAGCGAGTGTCACAGCACAAACGCAGCAGGAGTCAGATTACATTCATCGTGATGAATGAGCTAAATGCATGATGAAGCATGAATTTAGAAAAAAAAATGTTTAAAGGGGGCAATTATTAAATGTATTAATTTATATTACTTTAAAATTAAGTTTATTTCGTTTGTATTATTAGGTGGAATGAGGAATCCCTTCATTGTGCACCCAAGCTACAGCTTTTGGGTTAATGGATTGGTGTGCATACTAGGTCATCCAACATGTTTCTCATTACAGAGAATGCTAAGCTTCATGTTTCACAAGATTTAACTGAGAATGACATACCATATACTATAGAGAAGAAAGGCTCGCTGATGAACTGCAAATCTCTGGATATGGTTTGTTTCATCAAATTAATATATGAATTAAGATGTTTTGTTCATCATTGTGTGAAATAATTCTATGGCCATTTTTCTTTTTGTTTAGATTGAGGAAATAAGGGCCCTTTGTAAGCAGTGTGGAATAGATCACAAAGGTTCTAAGATGGATTTAATCATCCGACTAAAACAGAGGATGTCAAATAGAGTCACCTACAACAAGATTTTTAAGAAAGTGTGGGGTGCATCTGGTAAATCAGACTGTACAGTTATGTATTAGGGTGGCATTAAAGTGTTGATATAACAGTTATTGTTCACATAATCATTTGCTGTTCAATTTGAGGCAAAATGATTTCATCAAATTTAAGATGCAAGTTATAAAAATAAAGACAGACATATTGAGTATTCATGGATTTTTTTCCCCCCTTTAGGTTGCTGGGCTGTTATAACCTGCCCTTGTGGAGTTGTGTATTCTGTGAAATTTAACATCAGAAACAAAATAAATGTATATATTATATTAATTTATTTTGTTTTTCAGGATGACATGTCCCTGATCAGGAGGTGGTGATGTGCTCTTATACTGGACAACTTCACTCTGCAAATTACTATACCATTATACCTCTTGTTATTTTTCGACCACTGAGGGGGAACAAAAGGGACTTCAGGGACAGCCCGACGAAGCAGGTTATTTAATTCTATATGCATGTTCTTTTTCAGTCAAGGTATTTTTTTCTAATTGTTATAGCTACATAATAGTTCAGAGAAGAAATTGAAGGGATTATGTACAAGTATTCTGTTGGTCATTCAATAGACACGTTTCCACTGTTTGGCCAAAAGCGAGCATGCCAGGTCACGTTTACACTGTCACTTCCAAGGCTTGATCGTGCCTCATTGGGGTTTCCTCTGGTCCAGGAGTTTCTGGCCCTCCTAATAACTTGGTCCAATGCAGGCCAACTGGGGCTTGAAAAATTACTTCTTCCGATGTTTCGTCATCGATTCAGACTCGTGCTGGAATTGATATAAAACCAACATCATCCTTACTGTCTTTACGGTGTGTACAATAGCTGATCTTTAAGAAGCCTCCTGATTGAGCTCAGTTATGGTAATGGGGTTTGTTTCCAAAATATGGTTGGCGGTAGACCAGTCACAACAGACTGAGCCATCTGACCAATCAGAGCAGAGGAGCTTTGAGGATCATTGAACACTGGTGATGTGCAATGTATATTATGAGAAAATTAAATAATTTTTTGACCTTTGCATGTAAACCTGTTGTTGTGGACCTCCAAAACTAAATTAGGAAACTTTAAATTAGCATAATTCGGGAACTTTAAGTAAAAAAAAAAATTCAAACAAACTGCTGCGTCTGTTTTGCGATCTCACTGACCCAATGGTAGAAATACAGTTATTTTGGCCTCTGTGCTACAGGTCCAACGCTATTAACTCCACCCGGTCTGTTGAAAACCTTGCTCACACAGGCCTGGCAGTGGAAAAGCGGATAATGTGTGTCGGAGTTATATTTATTTTTGTTAACACTTTTTGCCTCAATAAACTCCTAATGTACTGATTATTAATAGTTAGTAAGGTAATTTTTGTAGCATTTAAGTTTAGGTATTGGGTAGGATTAAGGGATGTAGAATAAGGCATTAATATGTGCTTTATAAATCCTAATAAACAGCCAATATCCTAGTAATATGCATGCTAATAAGCAACTATTTAATAGTTAATGACTGAACCTTAAAGGGAGGGTGAAACACTCATTTTCAGTCAATCTCATGTCAATCTTGAGTACCTATAGAGTAGTATTGCATCCTTCATATCTCCGAAAAGTCTTTAGATTTATTATATTTATAAAAGAAATATAGGCTGTACCGAGTCTTTCCGGAAAAAACCGAGCGCCTGGAGGCGGAGCTAAAGAATGACGATCGCGAACAAAGCGGTGACGTCCTCAAGCGTGGAGAAACCCATGGCTATCTCAGGTAATACAGATAATGATCCAGAATCAAATCTAAGGGAGAAATAAATTGAACAGGAGAAACAGCAACATCAGGATGTCTGTCTATGTGGTATGTACTGTATTTAGTGCTCTGTCAACATTTGTGTCTTTACTCTCAGTTTATGAGGACATGATTCGGTTTATGGACTATTGTATGCGACTAACGTTAGACCTTAGCAGTAGCAAGCAAACCCCCCAACAACTTTTATATAATAAACATATTTGTTTTTGTTTCAACAGCTTCACTTTAAGAAGCTGACACGTTAAGGTGTGGCCACCTGGAAGTGTTTCTCTCAGGAACACCGTAAAGAGTTCAGAGAGATGTACAGCACCAGGGAATGCTTGGACTGCTGAGCCCTTTTCAAGTCTTATCCACCAGGGTATAGGGGAAGAGGTAGACAAGGTGAACTGCCTGGTTTCTACTCAGAAGATGTTTGCACAGGATTTTGCTCCAAGGACTTTTTTTTTGCTGCTGCTGCTCCTGGAAACACATTGATGTGTTGAATTGATAACTTGTGCAAATGCATTGTTATACGCACCCTATACGCACAACCGAGGCCACTCCCAAAGCCACCGCTACTGGATTACTGGATCACTTTCTCACAGCGCTCATTTTCATAAAATCAGTTCAGTTAGTCATTTACAATTAAATTTCTTGATTGAGGTTTTACAGTAAAGTGCAGTCCATGCAATAAAGAAAAAGTGACGAGTCTCATTTGTCTTTTTTATTTTTTTATTTCTTTAGAACGTATAAATCCTCCCTTTAAAAAAATAACCATGACTTTATTATGGTAATAAAATAATATAATAATATTAATAATAATCATAATTCAACATTAATAATAATCATAAATGTTTCCTGAGCAGTAAATCATCATACTAGAATGATTTCTGAAGGATCATGTGACACTAAAGACTGGAGTAATGATGCTCAAAATCAGCTTTGCATCACAGGTGAGTTAGGTGAGTGTATTTTAAAATTACATTTTAAAATACACTCACCTAAAGGATTATTAGGAACACCTGTTCAATTTCTCATTAATGCAATTATCTAATCAATCAATTACATGGCAGTTGCTTCAATGCATTTAGGGGTGTGGTCCTGGTCAAGACAATCTCCTGAACTCCAAACTGAATGTCAGAATGGGAAAAAGGTGATTTAAGCAATTTTGAGCATGGCATGGTTGTTGGTGCCAGATGGGCCAGTCTGGGTATTTCACAATTCTCATATTCGTGTTATTTTCTCATAATCTGTAACCACTGCTCCTTAGTAATTGTTTCTTTATTTGGGCAAAATATTTTGCCTCTGAACTGACTATGGCCAGTTTCTTGGGTACGAAATTGGCCACACTTTCTGCACGTATTTGCTTTTACAGAACGTTTGTACAAACGTTTGGTTGGGGGTGGGACAGAGGAAATTGCTCCAGGGTTAAAGGTGGAAAATGGGGCTGGGCAGGGCAACAATAACATCTGAGACACAACAGGGGCAATGGGTGTGTCAGGAACCAATGGGTGTGGTGCTGTCGGCCTGGGATAAATTTTCCTTAGCTGGTGGAACGTGGCTGAACGCTGAGGGTGTAAGGCTGATGGCTCAAATGAAGTTGCTGTGGCAGATGTACAGGCAGCTGAGGGCTGGATCTTTCTAAATTTTGTATTTGCCTGTCCAGCTGTGTCCGGTGGCATCTGGTAGTTATGCAACTGGTGGCTATATTGTGGAGACACAACAGGCTGTACTCGTGCTAGATGCAGAGCATCCAATGACACTGGACATGCCTCTGGAGGCTTCAGACCTCGCAACAGCCCTGAGACCTCCTGACCTTGTAAACATTCATTGTGCCACGTTGTAAGGTTCTTCTGGTCTACCTCAACTAGCTGAAGGGCTGTTTTGCTCATCACCGTTCCATTGCTCAGGATTAGCTGCTGAATTTTTCTGTAATCAAGAAGAATGAGATCCCATCTGGACAGAGATTCTGTCTGCTGTTTTTGTGGGGTTTGGTGGATGTTACACAACTTTATGAAAATCATTTCAACAAGGCGACAGCAATTAGGCCACTGTGCTGGAGAGCTGCTAGAACCCAAAACACATCTCTTTGTGCTGTCAACACCAGGAGTGAGGACAGCTTTCTTTTTAGGGGACCTAAAACGTCCTGTAAGTAGCCTGTCTTGATGACGAGCAGCATACATGACCCTGTCTTTATCAAATTGGTCCAGGTGCTGCCACAAACCCACAATTGTTGCAGCTTGTTGATTGGTAAGTGTGAGGCTTGTCTCTATGCGCAGCTCCACCAGACACTCCGCCAACTCATCCACCCAGTCCTTTCCAGGGATGCAGTGCTCTTCAACAGCCTGGAAATATATAACTGTTTGTTAGGTAATTACATGCTGTTAAGTGACCTTATGAATTTGCTGCTTGAGAGCAAATGACTAAATGAGAAACAATTGGTCTAGAAAAGGACATTTTACCATTGCTGAGGGCAGAGGTGCAGCTGATGGAGACTGGACACCGGGTACTGGTGGCGCCTGGACACAGGGCAGAGGTGCAGCAGTTTCATACATACTCTGTTTGCAGTGCGTATACGGTGCATATTTTTTTCCATACTCATGTTAACCAGTTGAAGAGTTCACACTGCACATGGAAGTGGTCTGACAGTGCGTTTCAGGAGCGGTGCGTCTGCAGCAGTGCCGCGATCGTTTCCGGTTTTTGATTATTTTAGATCGAGTCTAGTTTTTACTTTGCTGCACGCACTGATTTAAAAGGACAGCCCATTGTTCGCATTAAAATAAACATGTATTGATGTGAAAATCTAGTAATGTCACTACGGATGACATATAATGTAAAGTCTACTTTTTCAACACATAGCCTTTTGCCTCGGGTAAAGCTAGGAAAATGTTACATGGCATTTAAGTAAACAAGGAGACATAATGAATAGCATTTGTTCTTTCTTGGAGGTGGAAAAACAGTTATTTATGACTTGCAGGATTTCTTGTAAAAAGATTTAAAAACAAAAGACGAGAGTCGGCTGTTTTTGTCTATTTTAAGTTCTAATTTAAAGAGGTGATGAATTGAGAAATCAACTTTCCCTTGAGCCTTTGATATATATATATCTAAATTCATCGTGATATAAGAATATCCTATTATTTTCGGAGCAGAAAACTCAAATAAACGCTTTTATGGACACCAGGCCCAGCAAACGAGAGAGCTCAGAATACGTCGACCATTGATGTCATAGAATGCAGTAATGCCGCCTCAACAGATAAATATGTATGCCTGCTTCTGTAGCCCCGCCAACCGACTCGTGGGGCTAAATGGATCGTCCTAACGAGCAATAAACATGCCGAAAATAGCAAGATATTGCGCTGTGCCTGGTTGTGGAAGAACAGTCACAGCATAAGCTTCCTTTGGATTCTAATATTAAGAATGAATGGTTGAACTTGATTTTTAATGAAGAATTGTATTGAAGTATTGATTTTTCACGTGCGTAAGACATTGGACGTTTGTTTGCTTCATTTCACTGCGGAATCGTTTCAGACATATTGAGATTAAAACACAATACTCTGCCTTCTATATTCTCTGGAATCTATATCTATTCTATATCCTTCTGGAGTGCTCTAATGTCTGTGGAGTCAAACGTTATGATTAATCTATTAAGGGGATTGCAAAATGTGTTTTTATTAAACAAAATTATGTAGTGATAAAATGATGATGTCATGTTAAAGTCTTTCCTATTAACCTGAGAGGTTTTCTCTGGGTGCTCAAATTGGGTTTTGCTGCTACTGCCACATGTGACTTAACTTACAACCTTGACTTTTCAAACGGAAATGGTTTGTTATAGTTAGTCATAACAAAACCTGTAACACTAGGAAAAGGTTGAGATCTTTTAATGTCTGCAGTAATAGTAAGGTCTGCTTACCATTGTCAAATTTAGTTTGGCCATCTTTGCAGGGTGTGACAGATCCCTAATGGAGGGTGTGCTTTGGGCTGGGGTGCTCTGTGATGCATTCTCTGTGACTGGTGAATGAACCTGTGATACATGCTTATAAGATATACCAGACACATAATATTATACATCATATTCTTCATAATGTGATTTTAGATATAAAGATATTGATATTGCACAAACATTTATCTATGTATGCAACTTGAACTAGGCTAATTGAAGTTACCTTGTGAAATCCACAAATACACTTCTGAGCTTCCTTCAGAAGGGTGTTTTGCCCTCTCATTTGCAGAGGGCACATTTCTATCTATGAACATAAAGTATAGCCATGACACTGTTGTCCACATTATCTCAAAAACAGCCATGTCATCCAAATTATATCAATATTACATTGTATATACATTGCAAATAATTACTTGTTCATACACATTCATAAAAATAGCACAATGTATTATCAACAAGTTTATTAGTTTGCTCATGAATCTAGCTGCATAATTTACCTTCTGATGTAACTCATGCCATCTTTTTTGTCGGGGAGAAGGTCTATTCCCCTCCCTAGATGGCCAAACTCCTGTTCGGGCAAAACTCTCCAGACGCGCAACCCAGTCAGCATCGCTCATGCCTTTGTGTGACTTAGTTGAAGCCATGTGGTGGCCTGAAACAATACAGAACAAGTTACACTAACTGCCATTGTAGCCCAGAAACATGGCATTAAAGGAAAAGTTCCCCTTAAAATTAAAATGAGGTCAATAATTTACTCTCCCTCAAGTTGTTCCAAACCTGTATGAGTTTTTTTCTTCTGCTTAACACAAAAGAAAGATGTGTTGAAGAATGTTGGTAATCAGATAGTTGACGGTCCCCATTAATTGTCACATTAGGAAAAAAAATACTATGGAAGTCAATGAGGACCATCAAATATCTGATTCCAGCTATTCCAGCTACCAACATGTTTAAAATGATCTCTTAGGTTTGAAACAACTTGGTGGAAAGTAAATGATGACATTTTCTTTTTAGGGTGAACTAATCCTTTACTATTCCTGTTGTGTTCATTTCATGTTTGCTAGTTTTGTGTTTCTGGTTCAAACTTACCGCAATATTATACAAGCAGATTATATATCCATAATAATACATATATCATCACCTAATGTTGTGATTTATCGTTTTACCAACTTAAGTTTTTGTGAACAGTACAACTTTTGAAACTTCTATGTATGGCCTGTATTTCTTTTTGAACTGGGTTTTTTGAGTAACAAAAAAAAAAAAAAAATCCAAGCATAATATATGGATTATTTTGACTAAACCAAATACTCTGCTGTGTTTGAAGAATGAAAATGGACCTTGCCGTTTCATTAGACGGGTAAAAATGGATTTTATAACTTGATTTAAAAAAAAAAAATCAAATTCTTTTTAAAGATGGACATCGGCATGCTATTGGATTAATTTGACAGATTTACAGAAGATTGGCATCAGGCCAAAAAACATTTGCCACTAGATGGCAGCCCAGAACATGTTATGGGATAATTTAAGAAATGAATTGATGACCAATGCAGGGTTGCCAACTTTTAAGTTCAGGTTGGAGTGAGATTTTTGGGGGGCCGGGCGAGGGGGGGGGGGGGGGGGTAATGCTTTTGATCTTGATTCAGTATCAGTTTATATCTAGTATATATACATAATAATATGTTTGTTTTGGCACTAGTTTAAAGATTTATTGGGTCAAATTATATGTGCCATTCCTTAATATTCACTTGTGACTGCTTATATAAGTATCATTATTCATTAAAAAGATTAGGATGCAAGTTATTTAAGTTTTGAAATTTCACATTTAAAGAAATCTAGTGTTTGATCATCATATCTAAATATTTATTAGAATGCAAAGACTGCAATATATTTTTGAGCAACTAGATTAGATACATGTATATTTATTAAAGAGCCATAAGGCACCTAATGGCATTACAAATAAACATTAATATTTTTTAGCCACAAAATGACTCTAATTTGCCTCTTTGAATTGGAATTCTCTATTTTAATATTAATTACTACACTAATTGTTATATAAATTTTAGAAGAAATACAAATATTAGAAGAAAAATATTTTAAGTGGTCATTTATTGACAATAATTGTTGCACAAATAGTATTTAGTACCAAAAGATCTCCTCAAAATATTCAATAAATATCATTTAATGAGTATGAGTGTGACCTATTAGTGTATTTTTTTTACAGTCTATGCCTATTAGTAAGGAATACCTGAGGGCTAAATACAAGAATAACATTAATGTTATTCACTCTCCATAAAAAACGATCCTGTAAATATGGCTGACTTAATAATCAATAAACACTAACACTATGCTGTACTGTTTACCAAAACTTGCAGCAAACATCTATATGGTGAAACTGTTGTGTATCCGCTTAAGCCATTTTAATGCATTGGCACGGCGCTAGAAGTATTGAGCGCTCATGGGCCACGTGACCAGCGCGCACCGCAGGGAGACGAGAGCCTGCAACTCCGCTTTTCAACGCCTCTGGCTTTAACGTTATGCCACATTAGCGCCAAAACGCTATTTATTGTTTGAATTTCATTAAAACACATTTAAAAAAATTAAAGCTTATAGCTTTGTTTAATATCAAAAGCAGGTTTGGCAATTTGGCGTGAGATTGAGTTGGGCGGAGTGAGAGCGTGAGACAGAGCCTGAAAGCGTGAGTATCACGCCAGATGCGTGAGAGTTGGCAACCCTGCCAATGCAACTAGAATTGCCTGTGACATACTGTTACAGTGTATTTTGTAACTGGTAGTGAGCTGTTAGTCTGTTAAAAAATTGGACAAATTAATAAAGCTGTAGTGACACATAACCTGGCAACTATCTTCATTCACCAACTTGCAACACACTAAAGCACACAAATGTGGGAGATTGTGAATGGATAAAAAAAAAAAAAAGTTTTATGGAGCCAGAATAGCCTCAAATATAATACATTTACAAAACAAAATTCATAAATGCATAGCACAATTCGCATTTATAAAATCTGATTCGTAAATTCTAAACACGATTCATAAATGCACAAGTAAAAGTATAAATATTCCCCCAAATGCTCACACAAATGCATCTTACCCAAATAAATTTGAATTTTTTACACAAATATGTATATATCAAGTTCTTGAATTAATTTCCATCACACATTTATGAAAGATGTTGCATGTATTTATGGATCGTTGAATCTGCATTTGCGAATCGTCACACGTGCATGTACTGCATTGCATTTGTGTGTGGGATTTTTGCATAGACAGTAAAAGAAATGGACAGAGCTATCCCATTGACTTCAACGCCGGAAAGTGAGGTCAGTAAGGAGCACTAACTTCCTGATGGCTGAGCGAACTGCGCAGGCTCAGACTGAGCTTGACGACGTAGATGTGACGTGAGCAACCTGTCTGACAGCTGTAGGTCTTCTAGAAGTTGTGGAAAGGGAAATCTGAATCACGTTGTTTAAATATTTTCTCCCGTTGCTTTTGGCTCACTATGGGCTTCTCCCCATTCTTCCCCCTTGACTTTATCAGACTTTATGTCTCCACGTCCCCCCGACTGTCTCATAGACAGTAAAAGATTGCCTGCGAGCGTCTCCTCAGGTCTATACGGTAATTTCTCAACTGTGCGACAGGGTCGCGTTGGTTATGACGCAATCGTTAGCCTATTTTTACAAAAACAGCTTCTGCGGGGCGATAGTGTAAGATACAAGGTAACGGAGCCTTTTATGCATTGTCGTGTTTCTTTAGAAATAAACAATGGACAAATGGAGTCTTTAAACGTCTCAGATGTAAAGTTATTCACTGTCAAAGTGACTCAAAAATGAATGGGAGTCAATGGGATGCTAACAGCAGGTGATGGCTTGGTTAGCAATGGCAGCCCCTAGGGGTGGAACGCTTTCCGAGCGCTAGATTACCCCCTTGGAAAAAAGATATTTGCAAATCGTAACCTGCCAGGAAGGTCTCAAAAATCCCACACACAAATGCAATGCAGTCCATACACGTGTGACGATTCGCAAATGCAGATTCAACTATCCATAAATACATGCAACATCTTTCATAAATGTGTGATGGAAATTAATTCAAGAACTTGATATATACATATTTGTGTAAAGATTTTACATTTATTTGGGTAAGATGCATTTGTGTAAGCATTTGGGTAAATATTTATGCTTTTACTTGTGCATTTATGAATCGTGTTTTGAATTTACGAATCAGATTTTATAAATGTGAATTGTGCTATGCATTTATGAATTTTGTTTTGTAAATGTATTATATTTGAGGCTATTCTGGCTCCATATGTTTGAGTCATGTTTTATTTAATCTTTCCATATTGAGAATAATAAATGTGTATTTTAATTTGCTTGTTACAAAATGGAGCCTAAATTATTGTAATAATTATTTTATAGCCTACTTTAATACTCAGAATTATTCCCTGGCATCCTCAAATACTAAACTGCATTTTTTTTTAACATTATTTGCGTACTGGAGTTATGCTATTATGTCGCAAGCAGAGTGATATTAACATTTAAGCTAGCCAGTGAGAGAAAATGGCACTATCAAATAGTCGAAAGAGGAGAGTCGAGAGTTAAAACTGGGCAAATGCAAAGAGAGAAAAGTGTCTTATCTGCAACTGCTGCCTGCACACTGTGCGATTTTTCAAAATCCTTTGCGAACGTTGCTTGTCAGACTGTACGAACATGATCCCATATGTAAGCCATGTCACACTGTAAGATCTCAGTTGTCATTAAAGGTCAGACTGTACGATAGTCAAGGCGCACTAAAAATGGACACGCAAGAAAACTCATCTGGTGTTTTATATCATAAATGAATGCCGCGTTCGGTGACCATAAGCTGCATTACACGCGGGACTGAAATGGTGGCTACAAAAAAATCTCTAGCTCTCATTTTGGTCATAGTTTGTCTTGAAAAACAGAGATAATTTGACAACCGTCATAGGAGAAGTCACACTGCAGGATTGTGCGCCAAATCTTCTGACACCGGCAGAATTTCGTCTGATTTGATTGCAGTGGTCCATTAATCGGCTGCCGGGGAACATGTCAAACTAACAATCAAATATGTCAAATTTTAGCCTAGGATCAGAGGAATCTTTTAGGATTTGCAAAATTTGTCTCAGACGGCCAAATCATTGGCAAAATCACACAGTGTGCACACGGCTTAAGTTATAAGCAAACGTTTCAATGGTTCACTGTTCGTTTTTTCACAGAAACTAATGACTCTCTTTTCCAGCACTTTAGACACTTTAGCACACTCTGGCCCTCAAGAGAGCAGTGAGAAAAAGAGCACAGCTGGACGAAAACAAAACTAGTGGTATTTCGCATTTTGTAAAAGGAAAGAAAATCCTTTTCCTTTCCTCTTGCACTTTCATTTAGTCTAAAATGAAAATATAATGCTTTTGGACATGATTCAAATACCACATCTATTTGTCCTTGGCTTATTAACAACCATGCCATTTTTGCTTTGATAAATCTTTATAATTTATGCCTATTATTCTGTTTATCTATCAGACAATTTGTTTAATTTTTTTTTTCAACAGTCATTAAAGAATCAAGAAAGGACACCAACCTTTTTGTTCCTCTGTACCTTCATCTTTCACTCTGCATGCTTCTGAATTTTTCATATCGGTATTCTCCTCTTTAATGAACTCCATCTTTACAACAGCTTTCTGTTGTGATACCTTCTGAATCCACGTTTTAAAGAATTGCTGTGGGAATGGCTGGAATTAAGGTGTAAGCTGTAAAGTATGGAGGACCAGATCTGAAAGAAAAAAAAATATATACATTACTTTATACCATTAATTCCACTTCAACTTTATTCAGTGATTCAACATAAATTTTAAAGATTCTTAAATGAGACCACTGTGTCTAACACAGGATACAAAAAGAAGAGTTATAGTAAAGTAATTGTAACTAGTGATATTGTAACGACCAATATTGATTTTTTTATAACCGATACCGATTATTTGCATGTTTGTGTGTCGATACCAATATATAGAACCGATATTTACTACTTTAGTTTTTTACAATTACAGCAATAGCACTGAACTGAGCTTTTTAAACACTATTTTTTACAGTTTCACTCACTTACATACAGAACAAAAGACATTTACATCAATAAATAGTCAGAATTTATTTTTAAATACAGTGCAAAGTCTTTTTAACATTAATGCTGTTTCACCTTTTTATTTATAAATACAGCCATATTAACAACAGGCAAAATACATTTATAAAGTCTAATGTTTTCAAATGGAGAACATAAATGAGAGTTGAGTCTATCAACTCCCCATAACTATGACATAAGCGTTCATTTTAAACTACAGTTTTAAAAGGTTTATGTGTTTAATAGACTAAAGATTGAATATTCTCTGGAATTGTAATAGCTGTGATGTATTCGCTGGTTTGTTTATTTTTATTAAAGAGTCAATCTCATCTAGTACGGTATCAAAATTAATGTTTGTGTCAGTCTATGAAATCCTGATGACAGAGCGCTGTTTTCATCTCTCCGTTTAACTAACACGTCTCGCGGAGATCGTCATAATAAATCATTTTCACAGAGCTGTAATTAATTCGATGTTTATTATAAAACAACAAATTGTTATATGATGTTAAATGTCTTATAGCAGACGTTAATATAATTTAAGGAGTTTTAAACGAGTCGGTCTTGTTTACATACGGTGACTAGCCTAACGTTATATGCTGGAGGAGCAACTCGGTGAGAGAACGGCTGAATGCGAATGAGAATAAACACAAAGAGAGAAATAAGTTTGGCGCTTTTATTTCCAACATGCTGTCATTCATGGCTGTTTTATTTCATTCATGTGAAGTTGCATCTTTATTGTGACATGACGGATTACCTGACTGACTCCGTAAGTGAGTTCGTCTCTAGCGCCAAATTTAAACTACCGGTACCTATAGCCTACATGTCAACATCTTATTTGAGGTTATCTCAATTTTGCATTACTGTTATGTTAAACAAAGTTGATTAATTAAGGGATGCAGGTTATTTTACCTCTGAACACAGCTGTTGATAATCTCTCTTTAGACGCAGTCCTTTAATGGTGCGCTTCTATGCAATTCTCAAAAGTCCAAAAGATGCCGCCATTTATCGGAAAATCCGATATTACAAAACCGATACCGATTATGGGAAAATGCTTAAATATCGGGAAAATATTGGGAATCCAATATATCGATCAATCACTAATTGTAACCTTGAGGTGTGATCTTCTACATTCAATGGTAATTATTTTAAATATGTTGAAGCAGACATTATTGATTAATTTTATTCATAATCGTAATATTTAATAAAATGAACTTTCCCTTCCTCTTGCGTTTAGTCTCTCTCCCTCTTCTTGTCTGTGATAATGTGCAATGGTAGGGCAACCTGCCACTTACATGAGATCCACCAATAGCAAAACACAATCATCCAATCAATTCCCCATTGACAAAATCAAGCCCTGTCCTATATTTTTTGTTTGAGAAGCTATTTGATTTAGACAAATACTGTATATTACACGTCGCAATAGGAAAGAAAATTGTATTGCAATTCCTGTTTTTATGGTGGCTTAAAGCAATATGTCACAACTAAGTGTGGTGTTTGTGAAGATGCTAATACTGTGAGTTACAATTTAGAAATGTAAAGCATTTGACAGAGTTGAATGGAATTATTTATTCTCTGTGCTGGAAAGATTTGGTCTTGGAACACATATTCTCTCATTGATTAAGTTATTATACTCTTCTCCTAATGCGTCTGTAATCACAAATAAAATACATTCAGAGTCTTTTCCGCTGTCAAGGGGTACAAGACAAGGATTTCCTCTTAGCCCTTTACTTTACTTTAGCCATTAATCCCCTATCTATAGCATTAAGAAACTCACAGCATTTTACTGGCATTAACAGTAGGGGCATAGAACATAGAGCTGGGGTCTCCAACACGTCGGTAGCTCGCAGAGACATGCTTTTCATACAATCAGAGTCAGGCAATATAGACAGACGCCCCATCCCTCCAGTGCATAACAGATTAACAACCCCCCCCCCAAAAAAAACTTCAACATCAATGTTTCAGTCAAGCACGTCATCACGATTATATGGCTACAAGACAGCATTAGCGTGAGAACACTCCCTCAGAATGAGTAAAGAGAGCAGTCAAGAAAAGAAAAGGAGAAAAACATACTTTTCATGAAGAAAATGAAAATTGTGAAAATTTCCTTAATGTAGGCACAAGGTGTGTGCTTTATTTGCGGCACTAGCATTGCTGTTGGTAAAAAGTGTAATGTTGAGCTCCATTATACTCAAGTTCACGGGAACTTAGCATGAGAATTTCCCGTGGGTAGCGGGCTGCGGACTGAAAAGGAAAAACAGCTGAAAGCAACACTACAAAAACAGCAATCTTTATTCACCAAACCGATAAAGAGAGGAAATGCTGTTACGGAGGCGTCATTTAAAGAGGCGTGCATCTTTACAAAACACAAGAAACCATTCACTGATGGCACCATGGTAAAGGAAGCGATGACAGAGGTGGCCGAAACTTTATTCAAGGACCACAAAAGCAAGGCGGAAATTATGTCTGCTATCGCTGATGTCCAGCTCAGTGCCAACACCGTGGCAAGGAGAGTTTCCTCGTTGGCCTCATATGCGATGAAACAATTACAACGAGACATGGAAAGGTGTACATAGTTTTCACTAAAAGCTTTTATGGAAGCAAGGTGGGAAGAAACGTGATTGGCCATGATATACACTAGCATGTCTGGATTTGGCCCGACAGTGGAAAAGCTAAACTCTGTCAACACAATTCACTGAAGTCTCTTCTCTGTATCTATCTTCATCCAGACGGTGCACAGTACACAACAGTAATATAGGCAATCCCGTTATTGCGATGTTCATCACGTCACCAAATAATATCCAGTACGTACATTAAAATGTATTTTAAATTTGATGTGAGTAGATTAAAATAATGGCTGGTAACATGCATACCGTATGCCTATCTGAGTGTGGAATAACCATACTTATTAGCGAATAATCATAATAATGATTCATGACTCAATTGCAAGTTCTGCTTGGTCTGCTTCCTGCAATTAAGAACTTACTCTGAATATTAATCGGAAGACCTTCTGCCCAGCTGCCTGACGCAAAACACAGTTGATTACAAGCAAGAAGGCTAGTGCAACAGTGTTCTATTTTACCATGATGCTATTCAAAGAGTAGATAAAAATAAATAAAAAAATTCAGTGATAAAACCACGCTAAATTCTGGTGTTGTGTTGTGTTAATACTTTCAACTTTCAATTACATGACAGTGGTATTATAACAAAGTGGAAGCAACTGGGAAACATAGCAACTCAGCCATTAAGTGGTAGGCCATGTAAAATCACAGAGTGGGGTCAGTGCGTGCTGAGGCGCACAGTGCGCAGAAGTCACCAACTTTCTGCAGTCAATAGCTACAGACCTCCAAACTTCATGTGGTCTTTAGATTAGCTCAAAAACAGTGCGTAGAGAGCCTCATGGAATGGGTTTCCATGGCCGAGCAGCTGCATCCAAGCCTTACATCACCAAGTGCAATGCAAAGGGTTGGATGCAGTGTTGTAAAGCACACTTCCACAGGACTCTAGAGTGGTGGAGACGTGTCCTCTGTCTGGAGTGACGAATCACGCTTCTCTGTCTAGCAATCCGATGGACGAGTCTGAGTTTGCCGGTTGCCAGGAGAATGGTACTTGCCTGACTGCATTGTGCCAAAGGTAAAAATTTGGTGGCGGGGGGATTATGATTGTGGGGTTGTTTTTCAGGGGTTGGGCTTGGCCCCTTAGTTCCAGTCAAAGGAATTCTTAATGCTTCAGCATACCAAGATATTTTGAACAATTTCATGTTCCTAACTTTGTGGAAACAGTTTGGGTGTGCCCCTTCCTGTTCCAACATGACTACGCACCAGTGCATAAAGCAAGGTCCATAAAGGCAAGTTTGGTGTGGAGGAACTTGACTGGTCTCTACCCGATAGAACACTTTTGGTATGATTAGAGTGGAGACTGTGAGCCAGGCATTCTCGTCCAACATCAGTGCCTGACCTCACAAATGTGCTTCTAGAAGAATTCCCAAACTCCTAAACATTGTAGAAAACTTTCTTAGAAGAGTTGAAGCTGTTTTAACTGCACAGGGTGGGCCAACTCCATATGAAACCCTATGAATTAAGAATGGGATGTCATTAAAGTTCATGTGTATGTAAAGGCAGGTGTCCCAAAACTTTTGGAAATATAGTGTACATATGCATATGATAAGTTCATCAGTTATATCCTGCATCCCTATTTAATATTAGGGGTAGTGATCGACCGATATATCGGATTCCCGATATTTAAGCATTTTTCCCATAATTGGGTATCAGTTTTGTCATATCGGATTTCCCGATAAATGGCGCCATCTTGTGGACGTTTTGAGAATTGCATACAAGCGCGCCATTAACGGACTGTCTGAGGGGAGGTGAGTCAACAACGGTGTTCAAAGGTAAAATAACCTGCATCCCTGCACAAATATAGATATGCACAAATAAGATGTTATGAGATGATATTATATAGTTTAAACTTGGCGCTGTAGAGACGCACTCACTGACAGAGTCGTCAGGTAATCCGTCATGTCACAGTAAAGACGTAACTTCACATGAATGAAACAAAACAGCCATGAAAGAGAGCATGTTGGAAGTAAATACACCGAATTTCTTTCTTTCTGTGTGTTTATTCTCAGTCGCATTCAGCCGTTCATCACCGAGTTGTTGCTCCAGCATATAGGCTAACGTTGCCGTAGGCTATGTAAACAAGACCTAATCGTTTAAAACTCCTTAAATTATATTAACCTCTGCAATATAACATTTATATAATAAACATCTTATTAATTACAGCTCCGTGAAAATGAATTATTGGCCACCATGAATGAGAGCAATGTTGGAAAGCGCTGAACTTTTCTCTCTCTGTGTTGTTTATGGTCAGTCGCGTTCAGCCGTTCTCTCACTGAGTTGTTGCTCCAGCATATAGGCTAGTCACCGTATGTAAACAAGACTGACTCGTTTAAAACACCTAATTATATTAACGTCTGTTATATAACATTTATATAATAAATATCTAATTAGTTACAGCTCTGTGAAAATGTATTATTAGGCCTATCTCCGCAAGACGTGCAAGTTAAACGCAGAGATGAAAACAGCGTTGCCGTCAGCACTTCATAGACTGACACAAACATTAATTTTGATACCGTACTAGATAAGATTGACTCTGTAAGAAAAAGAAACAAACCTACGAATACATCAAAGCTATTACAATTCCAGAGAATATTCAATCTTTAGTCTATTAAACACATAAACCTTTTAAAACTGTAGTTTAAAATGAATGCTTATATTTATGCTCATAGTTATGGGGATTTGATAGACTCAACTCTCATTTATGTTCTCCATTTGAAATTATTAGACTTTATAAATGTATTTTGCCTGTTGTTAATATGGCTGTATTTATAAACAAGAAGGTGAAACAGCATTAATGTTAAAAAGACTGCACTGTATTTAAAAAAAATGTTTATTGATGTAAATGTCTTTTGTTCTGTATGTAAGGGAGTGAAACTGCAAAAATTACAGTGTTTAAAAAGCTCAGTTCAGTGCTATTGCTGTAATTGTAAAAAAGTGAAATAACACAATAAATAAATATTGGTTCTATATATCGGGTTATCGGCACATAATCGGAAATAAAAAAAAAATCAATATCGATCGATCACTAAAAGGGGTGTAGGAAAATATCGATACACGTGAATATCGCAATATTATATTTGGCGAAACTTTTATTGATTCTCAAAAACACTTGATATTTATCTATTCACATCTAAGATTCGTGGCTTTGTGTTCGGTTTTAACCACAGACTGTATAAAACCCCAAGCGCTGTGTTATCTCAGAACACAAGGTGATGGTGTTTGCATTAGCAAACCCAAATTACAAGATGATAGAATTTTTCAGCTCCCACGGGCCACGGTATACAGAGCTGTAATGTTTACTCATTTTGGCTTCAACTATAAAGAAGCCACTAAGGAAATCGGCAAGAGTCATTTTGTTTGCAAAATAGGCCAAGTTAAAATCCATGCTCAGGAAACACATCTGAGAGCTTGCTTAACATCCCCATGTCATCCACGCTGCTGAGAAGCATTTCGATAGAATATGTACAGCACATGTACATGTATGTTTTCCTCTTGGTAACAAAATAAATACAACAAAATACACAGCAGTGGCAGCAGAACAAAAGCATCTGATCATAGTAATCTGGATATGGATGAACCAGCTCTGCAGTTCAGTACTTGAAAAAGCACTTTATACAATACACTGCTTTAAAGAAACCAGCTTTACAGTATTAAATATAAAACAAACAGTCATTCAGTCATGGAATGGGCTATGCACTTTCTGTTTGTATGTAGTTTAGAAATGAAAAACTGCTATACTGTGAACATTTAAAACATATACACATAAAGAATCCTGCAGTCACTTTACTATTTCCCTTTACTTAGATCACACAAAATAGTGATTTGTAATATAAATGATAATGTATTAATTAAATAAAATAGTTACTTGTCATGTTTTATGCATATCTTTAATGCATTTTCTTTAAAAAAAAAAACAAAATAAATATGGCAATATATTGCCTTTCTTACAATATCGCAATATATAAAAATATATTGTATTGCGACCCCTGTATCGCCAGATTCTTGCCAGTACAAAGCCCTATTTGATATCTAATGTATGTTTGAATAAATATGTAACGTTTTTATGCCCGCCACCATTTAAATGTTTATATTTTAAACAATTAAAAAAAAAACAATGTCATTATAAATGTTAAATAATTACGATGCTATAACTATAACAACTTCCGTTTGTGGTTTATTCAGATAGTTTAGAAAAGAAAATATGTCAGCAAGATAATACAGGGTTAAAAATCCTTTACTGACTTTAATCTCGATATGAGCTGTTCTTCTAAATTCTGAACAATATCCTAAATTCTGAGCAATATCCCCAATTCAATGTATTGTCCCTAAGAGGAATTAGTTTTAGCTTTTCAGATGCCTTTTCATGTAGAACTGTTCTGACTAGTCTAGTGCAGCAAGCAATAGTAAATCTCTCTGCAATTGTATGTGACACTTTTTTTCTTTTAAATGTTTTAAGATACTAAGTGCAATGTGTGATTGTGTTACACTTCTGCTGAGTACCTGAGCTGATGACTGAATTTCTTCAGCCTTCCTATGAAAAAAATCTAATAGTTGTCCGTCACATCTTTCAGAATGTAAAAAAATTTGGTTTGAAACTTTAATTTGCCAACTTTATTATGCACATTGGTACTGCATCATGGCTTGCGTTGGAACATTTGAAAAACCCAAACTTTTCTTTGCACAGCAAATACTGCTACGCTTTTCACACATGCATCACTTTCTTTATCACCACTTCTGATCTCTGCTGTTTGTAGCAGGGTGGGACAGCTGCACTTCCTGCAGCTTTATTTGAAGTGGGGGTCTCTGTCTCAGGCCTTCTTTTTCTTGTGAATAAATCATAAATGGTTCCTTTTGACTATGGCTTGCTCATGTTCAGCATAAAATAAATTAAAGATGATGTACTAATGTCACGCTACCGAAAATTTAGCATAATCTCAGTGGGGGAAATATGCATGCGAAAAACAGCGTATCATATGCACGCCAAAATGAGTTTTGGCGTATACATTCCACGACATTGCACACTCGTACTATTTATACACATTTGTGTGAGATTGGGTTGCTCAGT